>NW_007727760.1:139981-142741 GCF_000696425.1 Galeopterus variegatus | reverse complement strand
TTTTAAAAAAAAAAAAAAAAAAAAAAAAAAAAAAAAAAAAAAAAAAAAAAAAAAAAAAAGACAAATTATTGTAAAATGTTGGGTTTTGTTCCACATATTAGTTTGTTAGGGCAGCTGGAGCAAAATGCTACTAACCGGGTGGCTTTAACAACATAAGTTTATTGTCTCACAGTTCTGGAGGCTGGAAGTCCAAGATCAGTGTGTCATCAGGGAAAATTTGGATCAGAGACAGACATGCTCATTGAGAGAATGCTGCGTGAAGATAAAGGCAGAAATCAGGGCAATGCTTCTACACAACAAGCAATGCCAAAGATTGCCAGCAAACCACCAAATGCTGGGGAGAGACCTGCAACTGATTCTTCCTGCAACTTAGAAGAAACCAACCTGCCGACACCTTGATCTTAGACTGCCAGCCTCCAGAACTGTGAGACAATCAATTTCTGTTGCTTAAGTCACCTGGTTTGTGCTACTTTGTTATGGTAGCCCTAGCAGAGCAATGCAGCTGCTGCTTCTGTGATTTGGCTCTCAGTTCCTCCTCAGACCTCCTCTGTCCACCTGATGTAAGTTCGCTCCTCTCAGGCCCTTTCTCACACATTGTGTTTCCTTTTCTCCATGTTTCTTGATTGTTTCTCTCCTACTAATGGTAAACTTTTTGAAAAGTGAACTTGTCTCTGTTTACCTCTATGTCCCAATTTTGAAAACAAGGCTAACACAGAGGGACTCCTGAGTAAATAAATATTTTTTTTACTAAATGAATCATTGTATGATTATTATATCTCTAAAAATGTGAAATGAAGACACTAATTAATGAGTAAAATATCATAAGAATTAATTTGCAACAGCCTCAATATATTAAAAGAGTTTTTTATTTTATAGAAAAAGTTTTTACTTTTAAATTACTGAGTCATGAAATCTCGGAATATAACTTTAAATTTTAGTTTTGCTTTTTTTAAAAAAAGGGAATAATAGCTCCCAACAACTGGTAACATAATTTAATTGCTAAAGAAATTGCTTTTTAATAGAATTTATCACAAAAATGTAAAATAAAGCAAATGCTTCATCTACTCAAAGCATATTTTATTTGGCTCTCTAAAAGAAGATAATTTAATTTGAAAAGATCAGATGTATTGATTGAAATATGATTTCTATGGTACTCAATGGAAGAATGAGGCAAATGAAAAGGAAACATCTTTCATATTTGTTAATATCTGACTGGAGAACTGTGCTGGGTGTAGTCTTAGTCACAAAACAATATGATTTTTAAGCCTGATATATATCCAAAAATTATATTCATTAAGTCATTTGCTTAAGATATCAAGATTTCTGACAACCAATGTTATGTTGCCAGTTATAAAGTTTTTCAGAAATCTGTAATAGTTTGAGACTGTGTATTGCGCACTAAAATACTTCATGAAGAAGACTTCCAGATAATTTTGTAAGGCTCTGCCCCTTTTAATTGAGAAGTTGCTGATGAAGACTTTAAATATCAGCATAAGAATTTGGGTACTATCATTTAAAATATATATTTGTTTTGAGGTATATATATTTGTATTGTGGTATTATGTATTAATACATATATATTTGTATTGTGGTATTACATATATATACACATGTTGGGGACATAGAAGCAAACAGACACAAGTTCCCTTTTCAAAAAGTTTACCTTTAACAGGAGAGAAATAATTAATATACACATGTATATGTATATATATGTGTAATACCACAATACAAATATGTATGCATTACATATATATACATGTGTGTATATATATATGTAATACCACAATACAAATGTACATATATGCAAAAATCATAAGCATACAGCTCCATTAATTTTTACAAAGTGAATACACCAGTGCAACCAGCTTCAGAACAGGAGAGAGTATAACTACAGAGTATATTGATTGAAGGGTCAATCCAGGTGTTTTGACCATTTTCTTGTAGTGTGTTTGCCTTCTTTACATACACTGTGAATCAGCCCTTGGTTGGATACAGAGATTGGATATGTCTTCTCCCACTCTGTGACTTGCTTCTTCACTTCTTTGATGGTGTCTTTTATTAACAGGCATCTTTATTTCAGTGTAGTCTAGTTTCACAATTTTTAGTACTGTTTGTGTCCTAAGAAATCTTTGGCTACCTCAAGGTCATAATGATATTTTCCTATATTTGCTTCTGAAAACTTTATTGTTTTACTCTTCCTATTTAGATCTATGACTTATCTGGAATTAATATTTAATTTTTATGTTTGGCCATAAAACAAGTCTCAGTACATTTAAAAAGACTAAGATCATAGAAAATATGTTCTCCAACTACAGTAAGAGAAGGAAATTTAGAAAATTCACAAATGTCTGGAAATTAAACAATATTCTCCGAAATAAACAATGGGTAAAAAGAAAAATCACAGGGAAATTAGAGAGTACTTTGAGATAAAAATCAAAGCACAACACATCAAAATTTATAGGATGCAGGGCTCATGCAGTGCTTAGAGGAAAATTTATGCTTGTAAACAACTGTATTAAAAAATAAGAAAAATCTCAAATTAGTAATGTAAACTTCTACCTTAAGTAAATAAAAAAAGAAGAGCAAACTAAACTGAAAGCAAATATAAGTAGGAAAAAACAAAGATTACAAGAGAAATATATGAAATAGGGAATTTAAAAAAATGGAATCAACAAAACCAAAATTTGACTCTTTCAAAAGATTAAAAAATTTGCACATCTAGACTGACACCCCCCCCCCAAAAAAGACCGAAATTACCAA
>NW_007727760.1:130436-139971 GCF_000696425.1 Galeopterus variegatus | reverse complement strand
ACTTTTCCACAGATAATGATCACAGATGTGTGCAAAGATATTTGTATAAAGATGGATATTGAAGAGTTATTTATTTCAAAAATACTTATTGGAAAACTTAATAAATGCTGGGCATTATGCTAGGCAGTGGTGGTAGGGACATATATAACTTATGTGCTTATGGAATTTGTAGTCCAGTGAGTAGAAAAACAATAAGCAATCCCAAATTGTAATAAATGTGTGATAAAGTTACAGGTGATTTTTGATTTGTTCCTTGGAAAATTTCTGGTTCTTTTTTGGGAGGGGAGTGGAAATGAAGGTGAGAGTTATACACTCAATATATTTTATATCAGAAATTGAAGTAACAAGCAAGACAAAAGATAATGTAGAAAAATATTGAGGTGAATAGAAAAACGTTTACTATTTTTTTGCTAACATAAAATAATACAGGTGATAAATGCATGTAAATAATACGTTAATCATAACTCATATTTATAAAAAGAGTTACATATATGTAAAGAAGAAATCTATAAGAATTTCCATTTGATCATCTCTAGGTGAGGCAATTAAGATTCCCTTTAAAATTTTTATGTCTTCTATAAGAAGCATATATTAGCCTTAAACCTAGAATAAAATATAGAATTTTTACAAGTAAGTTTTAGAAGAATTTTCTTTATTGTGGTAAAATATACAAATAAATTTACCATTTTAATCATTTTTTAATTTTATCATTATGCAATATAAACATTTTCTTATGGCCCTTTAGTAGCATTAAGTCCATTCACAATTTAGTGTAACTATCACCACCATCAATCTCCACAACTTTTTTCATCTTCCCAAACTGCAAGTCTAGCTCATTAAACAGTAACTCACCACTTCTCCCTTCCCTCAGTCCCTGGCAACTGTCATTCTGCTTTCTGTCTCTATGATTTTAACTATGCCAGGTATCTCATATAAGTGAATCAGATGATGTTTGTTCTTTTGTATCTGCCTTATTTCACTAAGCATAATAGTTTCAAGTTTTATTTACCTTGTAGTATGTATCGATATCTCATTTCTTTTTAAGGCTGAACAATACTCCCTTGTATAAGTTATAGGTATATAAGAAGAGTAAGTTCTAGTGTTTTAGGCTGACTATAGCTAATAATATTGTATTGTACATCTCTAAATAGCTTGAAAAGAGGATCTTGAACATCATTCACAAAGAAAAGGTAAATGTTTAGGTGATGGATATGCCATTTACCCTAAGTGAATCATTGCACAATATATGCATGAAACAACAAACTGTACCCCACAAATACGTACAATTTTTTTCAAAAAGGAAAGTATACAATACTATGGAGAAAGATAAAAACACAGAAAGGTAGAAAGTGTGCATGTATAAGGCACAGTTTTAAGTAAGGTAGGAAAGGCCTCTGACTGATGAAACAACAAACTGTACCCCACAAATACGTACAATTTTTTTCAAAAAGGAAAGTATACAATGCTATGGAGAAAGATAAAAACACAGAAAGGTAGAAAGTGTGCATGTATAAGGCACAGTTTTAAGTAAGGTAGGAAAGGCCTCTGACTGAAAAATTGATATTTGAGTGAAAAGGAAGGAATCATGTAGTTGTTTGGAAAAGGCATTTCAGGAAGAAGGAACTGCTAGGACAAAGGCTCTGAGTCAAAGGAGCATTTGGATAGTTCCAGTAAGTGGTTATATGGTAGGAAATGAAGTCAGTGGGGGAAATAGGGAAATAGAAAATGGGCCATTGTGAGGAATTTCTTATGGGCTGAGTGAAGTAAGAGTGAAATAAGCATTAGAAAGGAATTAAGTAGTTAGGTGATTGAATGAAATACGGTCTGAGTACCTCAAAAAAAATTCCATTGTATGTACATACCACAAATTGTTTATCCATTCATCCACTGATAGACACTTGGGTTGCTTCCACCTTTTGGCTATTGTGAATAAAGCTGTTATGAACATTGGTGCATAAATATCTGTTCTAGTCTCTGCTTTCAATTCTATTGGGTATATATCAAGAAATGAAACTGCTAGATCATATAATAATTCTATGCTTAATTTTTTTGAGGAGCCACCACATTGTTTTCCACAGCAGCTGCACCATTTTACATTCCCACCAGCAGTGCACAAGAATTTCTATTTCTCCACTTGCTTGTCAACATTTATTTATTTATTTAATAACAGTAATTTTAATGGGCATGAAGTGATATCTCATTGTGATTTTGGCCTCCATTTCTCTAATTATTAGTAATGCCGAGCATCTTTTCATTTGCGTATTGGGCATTTGTATATATTTTTTGGAGAAATGTCTATTCGAGTTCTTTGCCTAGTTTTTTAATTGGGAGGTTTGTTTTTGTGTTGTTTCACTGTAGAAGTTCTTTATATATTATGGGCATAATTTCTTCTCAGATATATGATTCACAAATATTTTCTGCCTGTCTGTGGGATATCTTTTACTATCTCTTTTGGTGCACAAAAGTTTTTAATTTCGTTGAAGTTCAATTTATCTATTATTTTGTTGCCTGTGCTTTGGTGTCATATCTGAGAAATCTTTGCCAAATTCAATCTTATGAAGCTTTTCCCGTGCATTTTCTTCTAAGAGTTTTAGAGTTTTAACTCTGACACTTAGGTCTTTTATCCATTTTTAGTTAATTTTTGTGTATCGTGTGAGTTAGGTAGAAGAATGCATGGAAATTTGCACTGATTGAATATTTAGTACAATCATAATTTTATTTAAAATGTGTATGCATGCATAGAAGCCAATTGCCAAAATATTATTTCTGATTTTCCTTGGGGGTTGTGCTTATAGGAAACTTTATTTTTCTTTGAAAATTTCAGAATTTTCTGCAATAAAAATGTCTTAGTTCTATATTTTAAAAAGTCCGAATTAGTCAGCTTTGACTATATTATTCTGTGAAGGAAAAAATCTTGAAGTCTCAGAGAGGATTACAGCAGCCAATATTTGTGTGTGTGTGTGTGTGTGTGTGTTTGTGTTTACTTGTGTTGATGGCTGCCTGTCAGCCACTCAGTTAGTGGCTTTATCCAGTCTACGGTTACAGTGGTTGAAGTCTTATAATTTTTTCCATTCTGAGACTCAGGCTAAAGAAGCAGACCTCTCCATAGCAGAGGTACAGGAGCAAATAGTGTGGAAGAGATCTTCAATACCTCAAAAAGTTTCCACTTGGGAGTGATATAGGGCATGTTAACTCACATTCTACTCTATTAGCCAAAGCAAATCACGTGAGTGAGACGAAAGGCAATGGAGCAGGGAAAATTGCTATAGGAGAAGAAGGAAATGAATAATTTCAAACAGTATTATGATCTACCACAAAGGCTGTTTTACAATGCCATAAGTCTTGTACGAATTTTTCCTTGCTCTAAATTCCTCAGTGCGACATTCAAAGCCTTTCATAATGTGGCTCTAGTGTATATCCCAGCCCCAGAAGCCACCAGTCTTTTAAGCAGCCTCTATGATTAAGTAACGTAGGACTTCTCACAATTTTACAAATGCACTCGCATTTGGAAGCCTATATGCTCTTATTCCCTTTGTCTACCCTTCCCACCACTCATGCTATGAGCTAGTATTACTAGATTACTTGAAGTTTCTTGAATGGGTCACACCCTTTCAAAACTGAGTTCAATTATTTCCTCTTGCTGGGATGTTCTTTATTTCCCTCTTGCTTCTTGAAATACTACTTATCCTTCAAGGACCAATTCTTCTGTGAAGGCTTCCAATATTCCCATAGTCAAAATTAATCATTCCCTTTTCTTGCTCAATTCTAGCACTAATTGTAGTCTGCCTTAGTTTCTACTTATGTGTACATGCATTGGTCTCCCCTAAGGGATTATATGAGCTCCTTGATGACATTTTATTCCTTTCTATGTTCCTTCCAGAGCCCAGAGGAAACAGTTCCTGGAACATAGTAGGTGTTCAATTGAAGTTTGTGAAATTGAATTGCATACCAATATGTCCATGAAACAATATTTTAGAAGTATTGTAATTCCCCCTAAAATCCCAGGGTTGTCAACACTGAAAATTCATAACTTTTAAGAAAAGTTGCTGGTCAGTGAAGCAAAGAACAAGTCAAGAATCAAGTACCGTTTGCCCTTCAAGAACCAGTGACTGACAACAATAAAGCTACAAATGATTTATTACCTTCTTGAGGTGTATACATTTATTTTGCTCAAGGTGTGTATTTTACACCTCCTAATAGCCTTGAAGAGAGTTAAAAAAATGTTCCCTGACTTTTATGCTTCCCAGATCACTCTGGTGACTGTACCTGGTGGAGAGGAATAAAAGTAAGCTATAAAGGCATACTTTCAGTGCTCTTTGGGTTCTCTCTCCCTTCCTTATAAAAACAGACATCTTACCTACCAGCAGTCTGAGTTATATTCAGTAGTGAATTAAACTGTAAACTAATTACTCACTCAGAAATATGGTCTGATGCTTATGGATGAAGTTTGTCTTACACTTTTGTATATTTTTCGAAATACGGACATCTTACCTACCAGCAGTCTGAGTTATATTCAGTAGTGAATTAAACTGTAAACTAATTATTTACTCAGAAATATGGTCTGATGCTTATGGATGAAGTTTGTCTTACACTTTTGTATATTTTTCGAAATACTTTTCTAATGGGTTTTCTAGATAAATATTTTTGGTAATTTTTGATTAGTGATATTAACATATATTGTATCTTGTATTATTTTAAATGCTCATTTTATCCATAGCTCTTTTTAGAGCTGTGCTCCTCAAAGTGTAGCCCATGAAGCAACTATAGGTCTTGAAGCTGTTTGTGCCAGTCTTCAATAAGATAAGGAGCTTGTGATGGAATATAAGTTAACTGTGCCAGTAAACATTCGGTTTAGTTCAGCTGACTTTTTTTTTCACAGCAAGACTTTATTTATGAAGGAATCAGTGTATTGATTTACATTCTGACACTAACTTCTTTTCTTATTGTAGACTGGCATTTTTGCTCTAGAGAACCTGCTCCTGTGTCACATGCCCCTAGTCACCACTTACTGGACTCAATCTGTGCAACAATTGCCTCTCTTCCTCCCTCCCCCTTTTCTTCTTTTTCTGTTTTTTTTTTCCCCCTCTGTAATAGAAACTAAAAGGAAAAGAGATGCCTAGAAGGAGATGTCAGTTTGTGGCAGATGTTTGTGCGGAAAAGTCTTGGTTGGAGTGAATGCCATGAAGACCAAGCCACAAGCAAACCTATGTTCTGAGGAGCAGAAGCTATGGGAAAGCAGGTAAGGGCATGGGAGAAAAAGACAGAAAAAGGCCATCTACAGAAATGGCAGAAATAAGAGGACATGTGATGCTGAGTAGGATGGGAGAAGACACATGTACACACTCTTTCATACATGAGTTCTTTTCCAGTTCTCAGCTTGAAGTCTACCCCCAGGAATTCCAATTCAACAGGTTTCTGGTGGAGCCTGTAAATCTACATTTTAACCACTGCCCTGGGGGATTCTCAAGTTAGGGACCTTTAGACCTTTCTTTGAGAAGCACTGGCTGTTTTGTGATGTGATCTCTACTCATCTTTATAGCTTAAGTATTAGCCAAACTATAGACATTCAAATAAAATGTAGTAACACACCTTTCTCACACCTTCATGCCTTTGCATATGCTGTTATTCTTGCCTGGAATTCCTCTCCCTTTTTCTCACTTTGATAAAAACCTCTGAATCCTTGCAAACATAGCTCAAACGTCTACCCTCATTCAATTTCCACTGCTCTGTTAGGATCCTCACCACATTATTTTAGCCCTTGCCCAATTTCTTTGTTCTACTTTAGAGAAAATCTTCTCATGTCTTCCTCCTTTACCATTCTCTCTTTAAATTACTCTACTCAGGATATTTGTCTCCTATCTTTACCAAATCAAAAAGTTCAAATTCCAAATGTCAAGAGTATGTTATTAGTCTCACCTTCTGGATTTCTCAGGAACACTTTGGTACTAGTCATTAGTGCCTTCCTTTCTCAGACCCAACATTTCATTATAAAAAAATGTCAGAAATACAGGAAGTTGAAGGAATACTACAATGAACTCCTCACACACTTTGCACTTAGATTCAATAATTCCTAACACATTTTAATTAATTTCCTTTATACTTATAAATATAGCTTTTAATTTTTGCTGAACCATTTGAAGGTTACAGGTATTGTGGTACTTTATCGTTAAATACTTAAGTATACTGGATCGTATGGAAGATCTATCTGTAGTTGTTTGAGAAACCTCCATACTGTTTTCCATAGTGGTTGTACTAATTTACAGTCCCACCAACAGTGTAGGAGTGTTCCCTTCTCTCCACACCCTAGCTAGCGTTTGTTATTCACTGTCTTTTTGATAATAGCCAGTCTAACTGGGGTGAGGTGGTATCTCAATGCAGTTTTAATTTGCATTTCCCTGATGAGTAGTGATGTTGAGCATTTTTTCTTGTGTCTGTTGGCCATTTGTATATATATACCCAGAGGAATGGAAATCATGTCGAAGGGATACCTGCACTCCCATGTTCATCACAGCTCTGTTTACAATAGCCAAGGTATGGAACCAACCCAAATGTTCATCGATGGATGATTGGATAAGGAAACTGTGGTATAAATACACACCATGGAATACTACTCTGCCCTAAAAAAGAATGAAATACTCCCATTTGCAACAACATGGATGAACCTGGAGAAACCTATGTTGAGTGAAATAAGCAAAGCACAGAGGAATAAATACCACATGTATTCACTCATGTGGGAGCTAAGACAAAAAAGAAGGAAGGAAAGAAAGACCACAGTAGTGCATTGGTCTTACAGAGGGAGGGAACATACCTAGGGCTACAAAGTGGAGTGGGGGGAGAGAGGGTAGGTGAGGGAAGTTGGGGGATAATTGGGTGGGGGACACATGTACAAAAGTAATTTCTGGTAATGGGTATGCTGCCAGTAGGAATCTGGCCCTCACATCATAGGCACGAGGGGTGCCATGTAGCTTTGTATCTCATGAATATTCATAATTAAAAAATAAAATGAACATTGAAAAGATGACTAAACTACATGAGGATGAACAAATTGTAAATAAACAAATAGTAAAGGAAAACGTAAAAAAAAAAAGTGTAAAAAAACACTTAAGTATACATTTCCAAAATATGGGGTCTTCTTTCTACATACACCTTGCTTTTTAAATACATTTTCACCATTTTTTTTTTCATTTTTTTTTCTGATGAATCACTGGCCATTTCTTTTCAATCTGCTTTGATAAATCTTTCTCCTTTTCCTGACCCCTAAATGTGACTGTGCCTCAAGGTTCAGTACTTGTTCCTCCTCTTTTGTCTGCCTTTTCTCTTTTCTCTTTAATTCATCTTATTCCATTCCTTGATGTCAAAATACCATCTATATACAGTCTGTTGCTTCCAAAATTTGCATTTCCGGTTAAGTTCTCATGCTTGGACCATGGATAGGTTTATATAACTGTTACTTAACATATTTATTTTGATTTAAAATAGGCATCTCATTTTAACACAGCTGAAAAATAACTTTATTACCTCCTCATCCATTTCTTCCCCTGTGCAGTAAATATAGGTTTGAACTTTGCCCTTGACTTCTGTGAAGTAATCTCTAAGCCTTTGGTATGTCATGCCTCATAAGAGTGTCTTTGCCCATGGACCTTGGGTCAAGTAATCTCATAATGTGAATTAGGGTGGGGTATGGCCACACCAAAAGGGCCAACGGTGTGATTTGAGGGCAGGGAGTTTGGGTCACACAGTATCAGTAGACCTCCAGAGTGACTAGGGACTGAGATCAAACACTTGGGCAATCAATTATGCCTATGTGATGAAGCCCAATAAAAACTCTGAACACTGAGCTCATGTGAGCTTCCCTGTTTGACAATACTCCATGCATACTGTCATGTATAGATGCTGATAAATTAATACTGTCCTGACTGCATAGGGAGATGACAACTAGAAGCTCCATGTCTGATACTTTTTTGCACTCCATTCTATGCATGTTTTCCCTTGGCTGATTTTAATCTGTATCCCTTCCCTGTTAAAATAATTATGAGCAGAATGAACAGACTTCACTGAGTTCTATCAGTTCTAGTGAATTATGGAACTACAGGGTGGTCTTGGGGAATCGTGAATTTGAAGTTGGTATCAGAAAAGGTGGTCATGTAAGTGGGATGTTTCCTATAACTTTTCCTTTGGCTAAACCTTCACATCTCTCTATTAGTTATTGTATGTAAAGAGTAAGCTATTTAAATTCACTCTGCTTTCCTTTCCTTTCTTTCTTTCTTTTTCTTTTTTTTTTGGCTGCTGGCTGGTAAGAGGATCTGAACCTTTGACCTCAGTGTTACAAGGCTGTGCTCTAATGAACTGAGCCAACTGGCCAGAACCTGCTTTATTTTCCATAGTTGTAAAGTGGGTATAAACTTCGGGTTATTGAATGGTTCAAATATTGAATACAAGAGTCTAAGTAAGTTAATAAATGTAAATCCAGTAGAATCCAGCCTGGCACTATTTTTGGTGTTTGTGTTAGTATTAGGCTCACCATCTCTGTTATGACCATTCTAATCAAAGCCAAAGTTATTGCTCACTTAAACTACTGCAGAGACTCCAATGCTCCTCTGCTTCCATTCCCCAAACCAACAGATTATTCTTTATGCAGTACCTGCAGTAAGCTTTTTCAAGCATGCTATTTTACTTATGATTCCCAAATGGTCTCCTATCATGCTTAGAATAAAGTCCCCAATTTTCATTAGTTCACTGCTTACCTGACCCCTGCCCCTCTCTCCAACATCTTCCACTATGCTCTTCCCTTGCTCTATATACTTCAGCATGTGCTTCTTTGCATAGTGGCCTCTGCCTGCAACACTCTTCTTTCAGATCTAAATGTGACTTGATTCTTTATATTTTCAAAGCTTCACTCAAATAAAAGGTTTCCGCTGATCACTTTAAAATAGAATTTCCTCCCAGCAGCATTCTAAATTTCTACACCCTTAACTGATTTATTTTCTTCAAAATAAGTTTCCATGTGTGAATGGTTTATTTTTAAATTTATTTGTTTATTATCTGTTTTCCCCACTTAAATGTTAGTTCCATAAAGGCATGAATTTTAGCTGTTTTTTGTCATGCAATGCCTGCAACATAAAGAAGCTTAAAAATATTTGTTAAATTGATAATGATATGCCAGGGGGCAGTGAGAAGTGTTGTATTCACATACATACTTCTAGCTCCAGACACAAGGCCTGGAACATAGTAGGGACTCAATTAATATTCCTTGATTTAAGGCAGGAGCAGCCTGAATGTTCATTTTAAAAAGTTGTAATTAGTTTTTAATTGGCACATTGTAATTGTACATATTTATGGGGTACAATTTAATGTTTTGATGTATCTATATGTTGTATAATGATCTAATCAGGGTGGTTAGTGTATTTGTCACCTCATGCATTTATCATTTTTTTGTGGTGAGAACATTTAAAAGCCTCTCTTCTATTTTGTAATATAAAATACTTTATGTATATCTACACAATGGAATACTACTCAGCTATAAAAACTAATGAAA
>NW_007727760.1:127690-129403 GCF_000696425.1 Galeopterus variegatus | reverse complement strand
GATGGGCCATAATAATCATATACAGTGTATATTGACAAAATAAAAAAAATAAAAATAAAAAAATAAAGTTTTGACAACTCAAAACAAAACAAACAAAAAAAAAACCATAGTCACCCTACTGTGCAAGAGAACACTAGGACTTATTTCTCCTATCTAATTGTAATTTTCTGCCCATTGACCAGCCTCTCCCTCTTCTGCCTTCCCCTCTTTTCTCCCCAGTCTCTGGTAGTCACTGTTCTACTCTCCGCCTCTATGATACCAACTTTTTTTGTTGTTCTTCATAGAAGGATAAAAAAAATTTTCCGAAAATTTACTCTCAAGCTTTCTTTTCTTGGCAGGCTGAAGTGGGATTCCCACTCTTTTACAGTACAAAAGAAGAATATAGCTCTTATGAAATTATTGTAGTGTTCCTCAGTTGCTACTTCTCTTTTTTCTTTCCTGAATGAAATATTTAGATTGTTAAGGCATTGCAGCTATATAAAGACTCTAAAAATTATCATGAAAAAAGTGGAACACCCCCAAAATCTATTTACCCACTGTTCTACAGTGTGAATATTTGTCCCTCCTAAAACTCATGTTCAAATTTAATTGCTATTGTATGGTATCAAGAGGTGGGGGATCTTTAAGAGGTCATTAGATCATGAGGGCTCCATGTGGGATTGGTGTCATTATATAAGGGTCAGTTAAGGCCCCTCTCGCCTTCTTTTGATCCTCTGCCTTCTGCCATTGGTTGACACAGCATGAAGGCCCTCACCAGATGCTGACCCCTTGATCTTGGACTTCCCAGCCTCCACAACTGTAATAAACAAATGTCCGTTCTTTATAAATTATCCAGTCTCAGATACTGTTATAGCAGCACAAAGTGAACAAAACACGGTTTTACAGAATTCTAGTTTTTAACATAAAACTAACTGCAAGTCACATATTCTATTTTTCTATTTACCTAAATGTGTGTCTGTCTGTGAGTGTGTTTGTGTGTATAATGTGCATGCACATGGGATTTTATGGTGGCCACCATGTACTAAAAATGTGCTGAATCTGAGCTATTATATGAAGGCAGTAATGGAGAGACATAATCTGTCCCTCTTATACTGCAGCCTCTCCTGCTCAATGTATTACGACTGGAATGAACCTGGGTATTGCTTTGTTGCAATCAGAACCAGCCTGCCCTGGCAGAAATATCAAGGAAAGCTCTCTTTGAATTATGAGGAAGAGAGATTTCCCTGTCATGGTTCACTGTCTCTTATTTAGAAGAGGCAGGCGTAACTTTTAGAGGAAGGTCTGTAACTTCCTATTTGCAAGCAAAACCTTCCAGTAGTTATAAGTGGTGGCACTGGGTTTCTATTCCAGTAAGTGGATTTATTGAGAATTGGGAAGGGAGGGAGTTTGAGGAGGAGAATTTTAATGCAGAAATTAAGCTTGAAAATGCCTGGAAAATGGGAAGCAAGGGACACTGCCGAAATCATTACCAGTATGATTCACAGATTCTCTGCGTATCTGACTCTTTTCAGTTAATGTATAATGATGCTAGGTGCTCTTTCTATAGTGGAGCAAGTACGTTGGTGGAGTTATAAGACCTGAATTCTTATTCTGATTTGCTACTACTGTTACTTAAGAAAAGTCTTTTAACTTCTTGAAGCTTCCCCCCCCCCCATGAATTATGAAATATTAATATTTTCCTGGGTGGCAAAGAATTACAAACAAGAAGATATA
>NW_007727760.1:126167-127417 GCF_000696425.1 Galeopterus variegatus | reverse complement strand
CATGAATTATGAAATATTAATATTTTCCTGGGTGGCAAAGAATTACAAACAAGAAGATATATATGGAAGTATTTTGTAAACTATAAAGTACTGCGATATAAAGTGTTCTAAACCATTCTTCTTAGTGCCAAACTCAACATTCTAAGTAGAAAGTATGTAAGATTTAGCAGAGTGCCTAGGACACAGAAATACACAAAATAAATGTTATATGGTATTTTGATTATTATTATGTTATTTTTTCTTTGGGTGCAGGCGATCCCTCTGTTGGTATATTATGTTATAAACCAATAGCTAAAAATGTAATCATTTTGTTATATCTGTGAATGCATAATACAAATACACTTGCAAAAGTTGTGTGCAACATCTTTTCTTTTTCCATTTTATTTCTTTTCTATTCTCCTTCCTCAAGCATTCATTGCCTAGCACCATGCCTAGTAGTCATCATACAAAGATAAAGTACATTTTGCTCTCAAGAGATTTACAGTCCAGTAGTATAAATTGGTGGCATCAGATTTTATGGATGCTGTGATGGACATGTGAGCATGGCACAAATGGGACTCATTGGAGTATGCACAGCTTGCTTATCTCAAGGAAAGTAATGTCACCCTTAAGTTTGCTTCATGTATATAGATTCTATTTCTATATGATGACTCATGACTTATTTTTAGCCTTTTGTCATTTGCGGGATAGCTGAGCACTGATGTTGAAAGTGAAGAGTTTAATTGACTTGATCTTAAGATAATCAGAATACATGGTGTTTGTGGACTCTTGCAAAAAATTGAATCTAAACTCAAAGTAAATTGAAGGAAAATAGTGAATGCACTGTTTAACAGAGTTGGGAGGTCCAAGATTGCTATGACTTAAGGCATGGCTAACTCTAGGTGCTTAAATGCAGTTTTCTTCTTTTTCTTTTGTTTTCTCTTTCTATCCCTGTTACCTTTGCATCCCTGTGTGGTGGTGGTGTTCTCTCCTATGAAGATCGGCATCTCCCATACATACCCAGGGAACTAGCCCTTAATAATCCCAGATTCCCATCCCTTCAGCTTATCAATCCCAGTAGAAAGAAAACTTTCACTTCCCAATTTTATAATTTAATTCTAGAAGAACGGTTATTAGTCATGTGCTCACTTTTGGAACAATTGCTGTTCTGAGAGGAATGAACATAGCAATATTTTTGGCTAGATCTGAGTCAAATACCCTTCCATATAGGCTAGTGGGTGGATGGCATTGTTAACCACGACTGATAGCCT
>NW_007727760.1:121976-126157 GCF_000696425.1 Galeopterus variegatus | reverse complement strand
CTGAGGGTTGCGATCCGTTGCCGGACACGGAAAAAAGACAAAAAAAAAAAAAAAAGAACTACTTGGAATAGGCTACATCATGTTCTGCAGAGGAATGGATACCAGGTCAGAGCATTAATATATGCCTCTCAGAAGCAGAAACACCATGTGATGATATCTCTGCAATATTATCAGCACATCCATGTTACAGTGGAAATCTGTAAACTGCCTACTCTGTATGTTTACTTCTTCTAGGAGCATCGTCATCTTTTTATAGAAATTAGTCCTCTCTCACTCACTCCAACACTGTCGTTAGCAAAGACCTGTATTTGCCTGCATATCCCACCTACTTAGCTGTAGTTGATTGGTCTCATGATGGGCACCTGACTTAAACTGGGCCAATAAAAGACCTTCCCTAGGATTTCTGTCCATAGGACCAAAAAGGGCATGTGTTAGTTACTTATTAATGGCAAGTATAACAAAATGTAAAAGTTGAAATGTGTTTCTATGTTTCTGCTGTATGGAGGAAGCTGATACACAAAGAAGCACAGATCAGAGAAAGTGGAAGTTCTTTGGCATTGGAACAATTGGTTTCAGTCATTGCTAAGGCTTTGCCTGGTTTCAGTCATCGCTAAGGCTTTGCTCATATCTTTAACATTCCCATGGTTTCATTCTTACACCTTTTCATTGACTACACAAGACACTGCAGTATTTATGCAATTTTTGCCAAAGCTGGTTCAAGTTTTGTTTCTTTAACTTGCAAACAAGAGCCCTGACTAATGTGTGTGTGGATTAACCAGTCAGAGCTTAAAGAAGGATCTCTATGAGGGCAGTCTGTATCTCAAAGACTATTACAGGGCTTCTTCTAGGAGCATCGTCATCTTTTTATAGAAATTAGTCCTCTCTCACTCACTCCAACACTGTCGTTAGCAAAGACCTGTATTTGCCTGCATATCCCACCTACTTAGCTGTAGTTGATTGGTCTCATGATGGGCACCTGACAAACTGGGCCAATAAAAGACCTTCCCTAGGATTTCTGTCCATAGGACCAAAAAGGGCATGTGTTAGTTACTTATTAATGGCAAGTATAACAAAATGTAAAAGTTGAAATGTGTTTCTATGTTTCTGCTGTATGGAGGAAGCTGATACACAAAGAAGCACAGATCAGAGAAAGTGGAAGTTCTTTGGCATTGGAACAATTGGTTTCAGTCATTGCTAAGGCTTTGCCCATATCTTTAACATTCCCATGGTTTCATTCTTACACCTTTTCATTGACTACACAAGACACTGCAGTATTTATGCAATTTTTGCCAAAGCTGGTTCAAGTTTTGTTTCTTTAACTTGCAAACAAGAGCCCTGACTAATGTGTGTGTGGATTAACCAATCAGAGCTTAAAGAAGGATCTCTATGAGGGCAGTCTGTATCTCTAAGACTATTACAGGGACAGCACAAAATCTGGGCTTTCTAGAGTATCTAATTTAACACCTTAACTTGCTTTTTAAAAAATTTTTCCCTCTTTACAGAGGAGCAAACAGTTGCTTTAATAGATTAAGTGATTTTCCTTGTTCAAGGCCAAACTATTGGCTAGTGGTAGAGATTAATTACTTGATTCCTGATTTTTACTACAAAAAACCTTTGTCATTGCTCACAACTGGGGTTTCCATAGAATAAATAGTGCTGTCTGATAGAAATACAATGTGAACCACAAATGCAATTTAATTATCTAGTAGATACATTAAAAAGTGAAAAAGCACAGATGAATTTTACTTTTATAATATATTTTATCTAAAGCCACCAAATATTATCATTTCAAAAATAACCTATATGAAATAAATTTGATACAGTATGCTTTCCTCTTTTCATACTTATTCTTCATTATTTGATATGCATTTTATCCTTATAGCCCATCTCATTCTGACCTAGTCACATTTCAAGTGTGCAGTACCCACATGGCTGAATAGCACAACTCTAGACACAGAGCCAGAGAGATGTAGGATGAGGGGGTGAATCCACCTTCAGGATGTTCTCTGAGACCCTGAAGCCAAATGTTTATATTCTCTGGCATCCTCCCTATCGATAAATACATTATATCAAATGCCTATACAACTATTTCTTATCTTTGAGATGAAAAATGTGTTTATACTCCCTTCAATATTTCTTAATCTTCTAAAGCTTAAGAGCTTTTTGTTGTTTTGTTACTTCCATTGCTTTACATTTTTAATAACACTTAAATTTTTTTCCCATTATTCTAGTGCCTGCCATAACATATATTTTAAAAAATGATGAAAATGATTATAACTCTATAAAGGTTTTCTTTTTAAGGCTGAAAAATACATTGGGGGTAATATTTCTTTTTCAGTGGTGAAGATTTGCTTGAAGGTTTCCTTGCATATAACAGTTTAACCTTTTAATAACTTTTTGTGTGTGCTAAATTTAATTGGCTCATTACTACATCTCACTAAAATGTGGAGTTGCTGTTAAGAAAAGTAATAAAAGTTATTTTTCTTCCCCCTTACATGTTACAGGAAAAGATAATCTTAGTTTATGCTGCTTTATCCCATGACAAGCAAGGCATTATGTAATGATGGCTTCATAGTGTTTTGATACTTACAAAAGATCTACTATAGCTTAATAACAAAATCCACTCACTTTTTTTTTATCATTGAAATTTCTTGAAGGCAGAGTTTAGGACACAATATAATGACAGTTATAGTTCATTCACTTATTTATCAAGAAATAAAGAAATAGGCTTGCCGTCCATAGGTAAATTTCCTGAAGAAGGTT
This sequence comes from Galeopterus variegatus, assembly GCF_000696425.1. NCBI lineage: Eukaryota > Metazoa > Chordata > Mammalia > Dermoptera > Cynocephalidae > Galeopterus > Galeopterus variegatus. The sequence goes on along the minus strand of NW_007727760.1, from coordinate 123,394 downwards.
ATCTTTTCTGCTTTGTTTATTCTGTATCCCTAATGCCTAAAGCAGTGTCTAACCCAGAGAAGAAATTTAATGTGTATTTGTTGAATGAATACACCAGGTATTGTAAATAGAAGGCTCATTTAAAAATGTTAAGTGGAGAAGAGGATATCAATTTTGAGCACAAAGTGTGCGAGGCTCTGTGAAGTTTGTAATACACATTATAAATGTAATTCTTACAAAAATCTTGTGAAAGAAATATCCTCATTTTACAAATAAGAAAACTGAAACACAGGGGAAATTAATAAATTTCTCAGGCTCACATAATTAAATGGTGTGGTTAGGATTAACTTCAGGTTCATCCAAACTCAAATCTTTGCTGTTTCATTGTACAGGAATANTCAAATACCCTTCCATATAGGCTAGTGGGTGGATGGCATTGTTAACCACGACTGATAGCCTCATTAGAACTACTTGGAATAGGCTACATCATGTTCTGCAGAGGAATGGATACCAGGTCAGAGCATTAATATATGCCTCTCAGAAGCGGAAACACCATGTGATGATATCTCTGCAATATTATCAGCACATCCATGTTATAGTGGAAATCTGTAAACTGCCTACTCTGTATGTTTACTTCTTCTAGGAGCATCGTCATCTTTTTATAGAAATTAGTCCTCTCTCACTCACTCCAACACTGTGGTTAGCACAAGACCTGTATTTGCCTGCACATCCCACCTACTTAGCTGTAGTTGATTGGTCTCATGATGGGCACCTGACAAACTGGGCCAATAAAAGACCTTCCCTAGGATTTCTGTCCATAGGACCAAAAAGGGCATGTGTTAGTTACTTATTAATGGCAAGTATAACAAAATGTAAAAGTTGAAATGTGTTTCTATGTTTCTGCTGTATGGAGGAAGCTGGTCCATACTTAGAATGAAGCTGATACACAAAGAAGCACAGATCAGAGAAAGTGGAAGTTCTTTGGCATTGGAACAATTGGTTTCAGTCATCGCTAAGGCTTTGCTCATATCTTTAACATTCCCATGGTTTCATTCTTACACCTTTTCATTGACTACACAAGACACTGCAGTATTTATGCAATTTTTGCCAAAGCTGGTTCAAGTTTTGTTTCTTTAACTTGCAAACAAGAGCCCTGACTAATGTGTGTGTGGATTAACCAATCAGAGCTTAAAGAAGGATCTCTATGAGGGCAGTCTGTATCTCTAAGACTATTACAGGGACAGCACAAAATCTGGGCTTTCTAGAGTATCTAATTTAACACCTTAACTTGCTTTTTAAAAAATTTTTCCCTCTTTACAGAGGAGCAAACAGTTGCTTTAATAGATTAAGTGATTTTCCTTGTTCAATGCCAAACTATTGGCTAGTGGTAGAGATTAATTACTTGATTCCTGATTTTTACTACAAAAAACCTTTGTCAT
>NW_007727760.1:118164-120409 GCF_000696425.1 Galeopterus variegatus | reverse complement strand
GTTAGGATTAACTTCAGGTTCATCCAAACTCAAATCTTTGCTGTTTCATTGTACAGGAATATCTCTTTTTATTGTGCTTCACAGATATTGCGTGTTTTACGAAATTGAAGGTTTGTGGCAACTATGTCAGGCAAACTATTGGTGCCATTTTTCTCACAGCATGTGCTCTCTTTGTGTCTCTGTGTCACGTTTTGGTAATTCTCACAATATTTCAAACTATCTTATTATTATTATATTTGTTATGGTGATTTGTGATCAGTGATCTTTGATATTACTATTGTAATTATTTTTGGGTGCCACAGATCACACCCATATAAGACTCTGAACTTAATCAATAAATGTAGTGTGTGTTCTGACCGCTCCACCAACCAGCCATCCCCCCATTTGTCTCCCTTTCCTCAGGCATTCCTATTCCCTAAGACACAGCAATACTGAAATTAGGTCAATTAATAACCCTAAAATGGTCTCTACGTGTTCCAACAAAAGGAAGAGTTGCCATCTCTCACTTTTAAACAAAAGCTAGAAATGATTAAGCTTACTAAGGAAATCTTATTGAAAGTTTACATAGGTCAAAAGCTAGGCTTTTCATGCCCAACAGTTAGCTAGGTTGTGATTGCAAAGGAAAAATTCTTGAAGAAAATTAAAAGTGCTGTTCTAGTGAACACACGAGTGGTAAGAAAGCAAAATAACCTTATTGCTGATATAAAGTTTTAGTGGTCTGAATAGATCAAATCAGCCACAACATTACCTTAAACCAAAGCCTAATCCAGAGCAAGGCTCTAACTCTTTAATTCTATGAAGGCTGAGAGAGGTGAGGAAGTTTCAGAAGAAAAGTTGGAAGCCAGCAGAGGTTGGTTCATGAGGTTCACAGAAAGAGGTCATCTCCATAACATCAAAGCTCAAGGTGAAGCAGTAAGTGCTGATGTAGAAGCTGCAGCAAGTGATCCTGAAGATCTAGCTAAGATCATAGGTGGAAGACAGATTTTCAGTGTGGACAAAACAGCTTTACACTGGAAGAAGATGCCATCCAGGATTTTCTTAGCTAGAGAGGAGAAATCAATGCCTGGCTTCAAAGCTTCAAAGAATGGGCTGAGTATCTGAGGGGCTAATGCAGCTGGTGAATTTAAGTAGAAGCCAATACTCATTACCATTCCAAAAATCCTGGAGCACTTAAGGATTATGCTAAATCTACTCTCCCTGTGCTCTATAAATGAAACAACAAAGCCTGGATGAAAGTGCATCTGTTTATAGCATGGTTTACTGAATATTTTAAGCCCACTGTTGAGATCTAATCTTCCCCCCCCCCAAAAAAGATTTCTTTTAAAATATTACTGCTCATTGACAATGTATCTAGTCACCACGAGTTCTGATGGAGATGTGCAAGGAAATTAAATGTTGTTTTTATGACTGCTAACAGTATTTCTCCAACAGCCCATGGATTATGGAATAATTTTGACTTTCAAATCTTATTATTTAACAAATACATTTGATAAGGCTATAGCTTCCTAGATAGCGATTCCTCTGATAGATCTGGGCAAAGTAAATTGAAAGCCTCTGAGAAGGATTCACCATTCTGGATACCATTGAGAACATATGTGATTTATGAGAGGAGATCAAAATATCAACATTAACAGGAGTTTGGAAGAAGTTGATTCCAACCCTCATAGATGACTGAGGGATTTAGGACTTCAGTAGATAAAGTAACTGCAGATGTGGTAGAAATATGAATAGAACTAGAATTAGAAATGGAGCTGGAAGATGTGACTGAATTGCTGCAATGTCATGATAAGGAGATTTAGTGAATGATAATTTGCTTTTTATCGATGAGCAAAGAATGTGGTTTCTTGAGATGAAATCTACTGCTGATGAAGATGCTGGGAACATTGTTCAAATGACAACAAAGTATAGAATATTTTATGAACTGAGTTGTACAGCAGCAGGATTTGAGAGGATTGACTTCAATTCTAAAAGATGTTCTACTTGGGTAAAATTCTATCAAACAGTATGGTAAGCTACAGGGAAATTTTTCATGAAAGGAAAGATTTCCCTGTAGCTTGAAAGACTGATGCAGCAAACTTTGTGGTCTCATTTTAAGAAACTGCCACAGTCACTCCAGACTTCAGCATCAACCACCCTGATCAGTCAGCAGCCATCCACACTGAGGTAAGACCCTTCACTGGGAAGATTTTTTTTTTTTTGTCTTTTTTTCCGTGTCTGGCAACGGATCGCAACCCTCAGTGTCGCC
>NW_007727760.1:109543-118044 GCF_000696425.1 Galeopterus variegatus | reverse complement strand
TTTTTTTTTTTGTCTTTTTTTCCGTGTCTGGCAACGGATCGCAACCCTCAGTGTCGCCCCCTACCGGACCGGGACCGGCAATGGGATTGCAACCCTTGGTGTTGCTCCTGCGCCTCGCTCAGCCAGTGAGCGGGAACCGGTCTGTATGTGGGATCCGAACCCTCGGGCGGGAGCACCGCCGCGCTTCCCAAGCGGCGCACTATCCAGTGCGCCACCGGGCCGGCCCCCACTGGGAAGATTTTGACTCACCTAAGGCTCAGATGATCATTAGCATTTTTTAGCAAGAAATTTTTTTTGTAAATTAAGATATGTACATTCTCTTTTAGACATAATGCTATTGAACACTTATTTACTACAGTATAGTGTAAACATAACTTTTATATGCACTGGGGAACCACAAAATTCGTGTACCTCACTTTATTATGATATTCACTTTGTTGTGGTGGTTTGGAATCAAATCTTCAATATCTCAGAGGTATGTCTGTATTAGTTTCTTAGGGCTGCTGTGCAAAGTATCAGAAAGCAGGTGGCTTAAAATAACAGAATTTTGTTCTCTCATAGTTTTGGAGGCTAGAAGTTCAAGATCAAGGTGTCAACAGGGCCACACTCCCTCTGAATCCTGTAGATGAGGATCCTTCCTTACTTCTAGCATTTGGTTTTTGCCATCATCCTTGGCATTACTTGGCTTGTGGATACATCTCTCCAGTCTCTGTCTTTATTGTCACTGACATTCTTCTCCCTGTCTGTCTTAACTCCTCTTCTTTTTAGGACACCAGTCATACTAGAATAAGGATCCATCCTACTCCAGGATGACCTCATCTTAACTACTTATATGTGCAATGATACTATTTCCAAATATGGTTATATTTTGAAGTCTTGGAGGTTAGAACTTTAATGTATCTTTTTTGGAGAAACACAATCTTACCAGAATAATCACTGTAGTTGATACTTATCAAGCACAGATAATTATTAAACAACCTGAAAAGCCCAAGGCACTGGGTTTGGTTGTTTATGCACTGACCCCCCAGAGTATAATGCACTATTCCTTTAGTCTGGTTGGAAAGAAAAGATATACTTCCATAAAAATAAATGTCAATGATTGGTAGTTCAGACACGGTGAGTTTTAAGTGACAGAAATACGTGTGAGAAGAAATACCTCACAGAAGTTTAGAGATAAGGCTCTGGAGCTTAAAAGAGAAGGTAGGGCTTGAAATTGAGATTAGGAGCAATGCACACAGAAGGGAGAGTAAAGCAGTGAGAGTTGGTGGGAACTCTGATGGTCAGAGTCATAAAGAGCAGAGTACTGGCCTTCTATCAAGAAATCAGAGCTGAGTCTCTAGAAAGGAGAGATGCTGCAGCACAGAGAAGTTCAGACGTGACAAATGCTATGCATCAGAGAGCAAAAGAGAACGAAGAGGAGAAAAGGCCACTGGGTAGTAGAATAAGAATGTTTTGGGAAACATGAGTATGCAGTTTCAGGGGTGTCAGGGGCAGAAGTCTGATTGTAGTTCGAACTTACGTTGGTGAGGACAAAAAGCTGAACTTTGAAGACAACTAGATGATCAAGAGAGAATGGGCTTACTCACAAGGAGGTGCTGTGTGTGATTTCTTGATTTCTGGTGATCATCATTTTGAGTATGTAAGAACTCGGGGTGAGGAGAATTGAATTTCAACACTACCTGTAGGTTCTAAGCTGAGGCATATTGTAATGGAAGAATGAAAAAGTATAAGGAAAGTAAGTCTTTTTATTTTTATTTTTTTAGGATGTAAATAACCTTTATTCATTTTTAGTTGGCACGACACAAATTTTTTATTAGCATATTCATTATTACAAATCACAATTATTCTTTATCCTGCTTACCCAACCGATCCCTCCCCAGAACCCCTCCTCCTGCACCCCCCCTTCCTCATCTCTAGTATCCTTGAGTTTGTTCTCTCCTTCTGAAAGTACGTTTTATCATGGTCTTTTCTTTTTCTTTCTTCCTTCCTTCCTTCCCTTTCTCCCTCCTTCCCTTCCTTCTTTCCTTCTTAGCACCCAGTTATGAGTGAGGACATGCCATATTTCTCTTTCTATGTCTGGCTTATTTCATTTGACATAATTTTCTCCAAGGTCATAAAAGATGTTACATGTTTTTTAGTGCGTTATGAAAGGATGGTATGCTGACTCTAAAACAATGTCACGATGCTTAAAAGGGTGTCTCTTTACAAGTGTGGCGGTGATGCCCATTTCAAATTCATCATTAGAAGGGTGTCTTTGTCCAAAAAAGAGACTGCAGCATTGTTTCAGTTCAAAGGTCTATGGATTTCTGATTCTGGAACACTATTTTGGTATCAGAGACATTTGTTGTTTTGAAAAACCTAGCTGCTAAACGCTTTAAGAAAAATAAAACCATTACTTTTTTTTTTATGTCTAAATGGTGATAAATTACATCCAAATCTTTTATTTTGCATAGGCTCATGTTTTAAAGTTCTGATATAAATTGGGGGCTTGAGAATGGCATTTCCAGCATGGATGGTGGTGGTCTGGTGGAGAGAGATGAAGGGGGCAAAGGGCTCGAGACAGTGCTGGCACTCCCACTTCCCATTCCCCAAATCCCCCAAAAGAACGTACTCTCACATGACAGCGCCAAGAAAATAAGGTCAGTATGCATCTAAATAAATAGCAAAAGACCCTTACTGTGCAGTAGGCAGCCAAGCCTGGAGAACCATGCTGGGCTTTGAGTTATCACCAAATGTACCAGCTCTGTGTGAGAACTGCTTTCCTTTTCTTTATTGTTCTGGGGAAAGGAAGGCTGCTGCTCGTCTTCCACTGCCATCTTTACTGACGAGATACACAGTGACGGTGGCCTCCGGCTTCATCAACTGAGAAAAGCATGGTAAATTGGCAGCTGCTGTAGCGGTGAGCATGTTTACTTCCCTGCCTGATTCTTTTTGTAAAGAACACGAGAGCGTATGGGAATGTGTGTCCCATTCTCTGACTTAAATGCATCTTCTCTACTGACCTGTTGATGATGCTGGTTATGTTTCCCTTGATGGCCTGGATCTATATTGATAGGCATCATAAAAACAGATAGAAACACATAGCCATGACTGCAAACACTCATCACATAGCTGAGGCTTAACAGTCCAAAGTAGCAAATGGATCACATTTGACTCTGTAGTAAGATTTTATGTGTAATCATGACAGATGTTCAGGAAGATTATCCTTTTCCATCTCCGCCCTGCCTCCCTGCAACTGGCTCATGTACGACTTGCTCTAAAATAGCCTCTCTTTTATAAATAGATGAAGCTTAAGGCCTTCAACAGTACGAAGTCAACATTCAACTCATCAAGCATTTGTTTCCCCAGCAGATGGGTGCTCCTTTCTTTTAGGCCAGTACCAGGCTGCCCTGAAAGTCTCCTGCTTGGCTTTTTATGCCAAGAGCTACCTGATGCCAACCAGAGGCAACTTCAAAGCTACTTTATGTCATAATGAAACTTTAAGAACTTGTCCCCTATAATGATTGCATACTGGATAGTAAAGATTTTTTTGATGTGTATTTACTTTGTCGCTAATCTCCCTTCAGGGGTTTAAAAGTGAACAGGCATAATAAAATGTTCCTTGCTGTTTCACTTCAAATTTAAGGATTGCCTGCACCACATGCTTTCCATAGACTTATTTGGTTATCTCTGAATAAAAGCTTTTCTCCCTAAAGTTCTCAATTCCCAGTGATAGTTGAAGAGTGTTCTTTTTCACAGGCATTTCTCAGTTAAATTGTGACACCATATAACACCATCTAACATCAGATGAACTTCTCCAAGATTGGAGTGAAGGGAAAGCATAAGGGCATAAGGATCTCTTTGGAAAATTCTTTAAAGCAGGGAGTTACAGATCTATTTGGGCTAATAAATAATACCTCTATTCTGTTTCTATTTTGTATTGTTTCTTATGCCTTTAAAAATTTCACTATTTTCTGGCATTTTCTCATTATTTGTTTGCATTTTCTAAGTTTTAAGGAAAAGGTACGATTAGGACTTACCTAGAGGGCACACACATTTAAATATTAAAAATTTTCCTATGCAAATATATTTAGCAAAGAGGTAAAAAAGACAGGCTATTGAGAAAGAAGAAATGCTTTCATAATTCATTGTGGTCTTTAGGGTGCTCAGGAAGCTAATTAAGAGCAACTCATTGCCTGTGTGGGTGAATACTTGAAACACAGAGCTGAGCAAAACAGCAAGTATAAAGAAGAACCCTCATCAGTGATCTGACCCCGTCTTCCATGAAGCACACTAGTTGCAATTCAGGTGCCACACCATACAAGTTCCTAAACTGTAAGTGAGGTTAGAAATCTTTAGCTTGAAAATTTGCAGTCATATGGGACAGTGAAGTCATCCAGATCAGCCCTTCTCATCTCAATAGTGGATGCCACTAAAGCCTAAAGGAGCTTGGAAGGATTTGTACAAAGTAGTAAAACAAATTAGGCACTAGAAACTAGACCTCAAATTCGCTTGACAATTATTCCTTCTTCCAGGTGACAAAGGAAATGATTCCCAAAAGACTTTTTCTTTTTTTGGATGTCTCAGTACCATGTCATTCCATTTTCTGAACTAATAAATTATATGAGTAAAACAATAGATCTATACAAATCCATTTTGATTGGTCATTTATTTCTCTTTGAAGCCTGTTTATTTTTGATTATCTTTCTCATAAATTCAGCATGGTTCTAATTTTAAGTAACATTCAGCCATCCATTCTAAAGTAACTTTTTCATATATGTACTAGAACTTATATTCTAGGAAGATACCATATTGCCTAGGCTTTGGGAGACACAGAATGATTAGATGTTAGGTATTTATCCTCAAGGAGCTTATTATTAATTTTTGGAAATGAGGAAGTTATGGGAAATAATTAAGAAATAATCCAAGATGGTATAGAGCACAATGTTGGATATATGGAAGTTTGAGAAGGCTTCATGGAGGAGATGTGACTCAGGTAGTTCTTAAAGAAATTGCAGGATCTCATTGGCCAGAAAAGAAAAAAGTAATATTAAGTTGTTAAAATTTGGCCAGTAAAACCCAAGTATGGCTCCATAGTCTTTGTGGTCTGAAAGACTTCTTTCCATTTTATTTCTAAATTTCAAAACTGATCCCTCTGTACCTAGTTCTTGGGAAGATCATCAGACAAGCCAATCTGTAGGATTGTTTGAATCCCATGCGTTTAGCATTTGGATTAAATTAAATTAAGAATAAATTATGCCATTCAAAGTTCTTCAATGAACAGAAAGACTTCGAGGGTCCTCTATGTTTTCATAATTTGCTATTTATCTTCATTAGCTATGATGATGTGTTTTCAGAAGTGTGGAACTAATGAAGACAGTTATTAGTTCAATCTAAACATTGGCCAGTTAGTTTCATTTGATTTTATGGCCATTGTTTGTAGACCAAACATTTCACCAACATGTACTCTTAATTGCAATGGAGCTCAGATGACAGGGTGCAAATGGCTCAGTGAAGAGGAATTACCACTGTTATAGATTGTCCTCATCAAAAGGATGTGAAGAGAGAAAATAGAACCTAATAATAGAAGCAGGCAATAGTGTCCACCCTGCAGAAGAAAAAGGGCAAACCATATAGAATTCAAAAGTTCTGCTATATACTACATATATTGAAGACCCTTAATGTTGTGAAGGGTCTGAAGTTCCACGTGTTCTATTTGCTCTTTGATAATGGGCTCAGTTTCCATGTCTCTAAATTCTTTGGGGGTATTCTAGAAAGACACAATTGACCTGGAAGTTGAAGGAGTTAGCCATCCCCCCTAATCCAAATAGGTCAGTTTAATAAAACCCTCTTTATGTCCAGTCTGCTTAAAAAAAGCTTATTTATTGGATGTAGTAATCAAATTGGAAATGTGACTTTCTCTTCTTTCCCTTCTGCCAGCCCCCTCAGGCTCTCAGTTGAGTGATGGGTAGGACCTCCCTCCATATGCCCCCCAGTGATCCCTTCTATTCATGCCCTTGTGTAATCCTCTACCCTTGAGTGTGGATGGAACTTCTGACCTGCTTCTAAACAATAGAATACAGCAAAGATAATGGGATGTCATGTAAGAGTTTCACTTCTGTTTTACTAGGAGAGTCTCTTGCTGGTTTTAATGAAACAAGCTGCCATGCTGTTCACTGTCATATATAGAGAGGCCCATATGGCAAGGAACTGAGGGAAGCCTCTGGATGACAACCAGCCAAGAACTGAGGCCCTCGGTCAAACAGTCTACAAGGAACTGAATTTTTCAAACAACTGTGTGAGTTTGGATGGAGATTCTTCCACAGTGGAAACTTGAAGTGAGACCTCGGGCCCAGCCAACACCTTAATTGCAGCTTTTTGAGAGACCCTGAAGCAGAGAACCCAGCTAAGCCGTGGGTGGACTCCAGATCTGTGGGAACTCTGAGATAATAAATATGTGTGGCTTTAAGCCAGTTTGTGGTAATTTGTTACATAGCAATAGATAACGAATACACTTCTACTTATCAGTTGTGAATGGATTACTACTCTTTTGTGTTTGTGCATATTGCACTGTGTCCCCACATAATCATTCTTCTTAGGTGGCAGCTAAAGAGCCAACTCAGTTCTCTCTACAACTTTCCAAAGAGCAAGAATCTATATTAGAAGATGCACTACTCTTTTGTGTTTGTGCATATTGCACTGTGTCCCCACATAATCATTCTTCTTAGGTGGTGGCTAAAGAGCCAACTCAGTTCTCTCTACAACTTTCCAAAGAGCAAGAATCTATATTAGAAGATGCACTTCAGTCTGTTTTAGTTTTGTGTTTTCTGTTGTCCACCTCCAATGACTGAGGCTGGAGATTGGAGCAGCATTGCAATTGGGGATGTGGAACCTAGAGGGGCTTTGCTTTCAGGGTCTGAGAATGAAGACAAATTTTTCCATGCAAGCAATTTGCAGAAGAGGGAATTTTGATCCCTTAATTGTAAAATTAATAAGATGGCTATTTCTTAAAATGCCTCTCCTGTGACCTACTAGCTTTTACTACTTCTGTATATTGGAGACACCCAAAAACTCAGCCAAAAAGCAGAGAAATACACTTAGCAAGTAAGGTTTATTTATAAATTAGTAACTGGGAACTTCAGCTTTCGTAACAAGCTGATAAAAAGTTATCCTATTTGTGCATTCTACCAAAATATTCACTTGGTTAGTCTCAAAAAATTTCCAGGGAAATATGCAATGAACTTTGATGGTGAATGTGGTAGCCTCCTGGCTTTACATCGGTATTAGTTTGAAGATTTCTAGCTAATATTTTTCACTAAGAAGGCTGAAATAGATTACAGATTGTTTTTTCTATCCCTGAGGGTTTTTTTTTCCCTTCCTTCAGCTTCTCTCTTGAGAGAAAATTGAGTGTATGACAGGGAAGACAAGGATGAAACCTCTCATAATCCAGGCTTGTGTTCTTAAGAGATTGTCCTTGATATATGAGGCTTCTCAGTGAGTATTTCCTGGACTTTATTTATTTGACCACATTTCCCCAGATTTAAATGCCTCATTAGTCAATACTGAGCTTCTCCACACTGAGTCTACAGATGAGAACTTTTTAATTAAAAAAATTAAGAAATATCCCAGCTGTATACATAATCCTTGGAGAAATCGCAGATCTATTACTGGCTGATAATATATTCACTGGCAATTGAGTTGTATTTTTGTTCTTATTTTAGGATTACTGATGGGGTTGGGGTGAGAAGAAAGCAGTTTACTTAGAAACTTATTAAAGAGGCTGGGATTCTTCAAGATTTTAAGGCAAGGGCATTTCAGTTCATTCTTTGCTCATTGCCTCACCCATTCAATGAATATTTGAACTTCTACTATATTCCAGAAACTGTGTGCTTGCCTGTTGGGCTATCATGTGAACAAAGCTGTCCCCGCTGACAAGAAATTAGCAATCGAAGAGGATGAGACACACGGTAAATTGCCAATTATATTGGAGCTTAATAAAAGTTATAGTAAGAATAAGTTTAGGAATATCCAACCCTGTGGGTAAGGAAAGACTTCCTGTTATGGAAAGAAATGAAGACAAAGCCAAAGTAGCCTACTAATGATTGATCTGTCTGTGAAACTTGAACTAGCACTTTATAACCCACTGAATACGCTTTCTGTATCAGCTATGCTAGGATTACAAGTAGGCTAATGGGAGAAAACCAAGGTGAATGGGACTAGTATGAAAGTCCTGAACACGCTTCTTGGCTACCAGAATATCATTCTTTGTGCTATCATTTTTTTTTTTTTGTATCTGTATAGTTTAATTTTTGCTCTGCTTTCAAAATAAAATGAATCTTAAATTAGTGGACATGGCATGCACTTTGATGTGGCAACACCTACAGAAAAAAATATCATTCATTCAATGCACATTTATTGAGCGTCTATGATGCACTGGTACTTAATTAGGATGGAGACATACGCTGTCTTGTGGTTGGGAGACATTTCATTCTTAAAACAATGATAAACATATATATTATATA
>NW_007727760.1:107013-107945 GCF_000696425.1 Galeopterus variegatus | reverse complement strand
AGGTGATGTTTTTGGCATGCTCCTTGGTGCTGGTGGTGTGCCTGGTTGTGGGAAGGGGGTCTGGTCCCTGGCTCAATGCCCTGGGCCCCCAGGTGGGTCCCAGAGGTGCTGGCAGTGTGCCTGGTTGTGGGTGAGGTACAAATGTGATTATTATCCCTAATAAATTGACCTTAAATTATGGAGATTATTTTTGGTAGGCCAGTCCTTTCCAGATGATCTTTTAAAAGGGGCTGTACTCTTTATGGTGAAAGAGATTCCCAACAGAAGCTGGGTCTACAATGGTTCTCCCTTCGATGGATCTGCCCTTCTTGACTGCCTGCCTTACAGATCTTAGAATTGCTTAGCTAGCCTCCTCACTATTGTGGAGCTGATTCCTTGTAGTAAAATTGTAATTGTACCTGATAGTAAATCAATCTTTCTCTCTTTGCCTGTGTGTGTGTATGGGGAAATAGGATAATTTAGTCAGGCTCTCTCAACATTTCTTGTAAACAAGTTGTGTGTGGGTGGAGTTAGTGCACATGTGCATCCACGTATCTTTCTAGTTAATTTCTTTTGTGCAGTTCTGCAGTTGTGTGAAGCAGTCTGGTGGCAGAGGGCTCCCGTCTAACAATAGAGCATGTTTACTCTGCTGGCAGCTGCTCAGTTTCAGTTTTGCTTTCTTTGCTGGTAGCAGTTGAGTTTCTGAGTTTCTCTTTGTACTGCCTAGCTCATGGTGTTCTGTGTGCTGAATAAGAGTATTCCTACTTCAACCAAGGCTCCAAGGACCTTTTTGCCAGTTACCTAGCTCGTAGACCTGTGTGTGAAGGGTTTGTGAATGGGCTCGAGGGGTCTGTGAGCTCCAGACCCAGCCCTATATGGATGGATGTCTGAATGGATGTCAATGGGTGTCTGAAACCTTGGATAGTACCAAACCCTATTTATACTGTGTTTTT
>NW_007727760.1:104740-105735 GCF_000696425.1 Galeopterus variegatus | reverse complement strand
TGGATGTCAATGGGTGTCTGAAACCTTGGATAGTACCAAACCCTATTTATACTGTGTTTTTTTCCTATATATACATACCTATGATAAAGTTTATTTAATAAATTTGGTATAATAAAAGATTAACAGTAACTAATGATAAAATACAACAATTACAACAATGTACTGTAATAAAAGTTATGTGAATGTGGTCTGTCTGTCTTCCTCTCTCTCTTTCTCAAAATATCTTATTGTACTGTACTCACCTATTTTCAGACCACTGTTAGTGGTGGGTAACTAAAACTGCAGAAAGGGAAACTGCAGATGGGGGTGGGGAGGCTACTATATATATATATTCTACCAGTTCTATTTCTGTGGGTGCATCATGACTGATGCACTAAGATTTAAAATAATACTGTTACCTCATTTAATGTATATTTTATGCTCAGAACAACTATCAATTTCTTGTGAAATTGGGAAGACATTATTGATAAATCTATGCAACAATCACCTGAATATATTTCATGAAGTCTGGTTGGCTTCCCAGTTCATTGTCTGTGCCTAAAATCTTTGGTTAAACTGTGAAAGGCATCTCTGGCTACTGGGTGGATTGCCCATGTGATTCCATCACTCATGCCTACAGCTCTTTCTGGCTCTGTTCTGGAGTGGTGGTCTCTCCAGCTGGCCGATGGGAAAGCAGCATGTGCCAAGCTCTGCTGGAACATTTTAAAACAACATTGCATATAAGTAATTAAGTAGGGATGACTGAAGACTTAATGCCTTCACTGACTACAGTTGAATCTAAGCTGCACCCAGAAGCTTCATGTTCTTTACATTTTTAAAGAAGAGAAAATAAAATTTATGGAAAACTTTAGACTCTGGTGCAATCCTTTTCATTCTATCAAAATATAAAGAATTCTCCAAAATCATTTGATTCAATTTTTATTAGTTTGTTCATTATTGATTGTGAAAAAAGTGTATAGTCCAAAAAAAAAAAAAAAAAAAAAAAAAAAAGAGCC
>NW_007727760.1:103192-104572 GCF_000696425.1 Galeopterus variegatus | reverse complement strand
CAGAATCTTCTCTGAGCATATCTAAACAAAACTTCCCCTGCTCTACAATGTATCATAGAATCCTCTTCTCTGGTTCTCTTGCCAAATGGCTTCTGATAGTTTCAGCCAACAGAAGGCCCTGGTGAGCAAGTGGGAGGACTTTGGCTAATTCTTGCTACCTTTGTCAAAGAGTTGGTGTTTTTGGCAGTGATTCTAGATCCCTCCAGAAAACACCATCTTCTGTGGTGTCCTCACTGACGGAACATTGTCTTTATTCTGGATCATCTTGGATGGCCTTAGCTCCTAAGATCTGATAATACCATTTCCTTCTTTTTTACCCCTCCCAGCCTTAGGTGTAGTAGTGGCTCCCAGATGTTGTTATTTCTGATTTGCTCACTTTTCCCTATTTGGTCTTTCAGTTTCTCCAACACCTTCATAAATGAGTTCCCACAAATAAATCTCTTCTATTAAACCACCTGAGAAAGGCATCCCTTTCTTGATAGTCCATTGATGAATCCACTTGCTCTCTCAACATATTATAAATGCTTTTCCAAGGCCTTATATACTGAGACCTACATATGATTTTTTATCAGCTTTATTAAAAAATAATTTACATGCAGTAACATGTACTAATTGTAAGTGTCCAATTTGAAGAGTTTTGACAAATAGATATAGACATGCAACCACCACCAGACTCAAAATATAAAACACTTTCATACCTCCCAAATTCCCTTGTGTTCCTCTACAGTCAATTTTTTCTCTCCACACAGACTAATACAACCACTGATCTGCTTCCCAAAATTTTGCATAAATGGACTCATACAACATGTTGTCTTTTGTGTCTGACATCTTTCATTTCACATAATGGTTCTGAGATTAATCCACGTTACTGTATATATCAGTAGTTTATTCCTTTCAATTAATGAATAGTATGCCATTCTGTAAATTGACGACAGTTTGCTATTTGTTCTTCAGTTGTAGGACATTTGTGATGTTTCCAGTTTTTGGCTATTATGAATAAGGCTTCCATGAATATTGGAGTACGAGTCGTTGTGGACATTTTTTGAAATGTTTCAAAAAACTGAAACATAGTTGATTGTGCATATATGTGGGATACAGGGTCAAATATCAATACTTGTGCACAGTATGTGATGCTCAAATCAGCATAACTGATATATTCGACATTACACAGTGTAATCATTTTTTGTGGCCCTTTACCAATTCTTCTTTATTCTCCTCCCCCACCTCCTTTCCCACCTCTGCTAGCTTCAGTTCTGTTCTCTCTTTTTGAAATTTCAATGTATTATTGCAATTGTTGTATCTTTCTTTCTTGATGTTTTTATTTATTTGTTAATTTTTTTAGCTCCAGCTTATGAGTGAGGACATGAAGTATTTCTCTGT
>NW_007727760.1:102168-103092 GCF_000696425.1 Galeopterus variegatus | reverse complement strand
GAAATTTCAATGTATTATTGCAATTGTTGTATCTTTCTTTCTTGATGTTTTTATTTATTTGTTAATTTTTTTAGCTCCAGCTTATGAGTGAGGACATGAAGTATTTCTCTGTGCCTGGCTTATTTCATCTAGCATAATTTTCTCTAAGTTCATATGTGTTGCTGCGAATGGCAGGATTTCATTCTTTTTTATGGTAGAGTAGTGTTCCATTGTGTAAATATACTACATTTTCCTTATCCAGTCACCCAACAATGGATATTTAGGTTGGATGCAACTCTTGGTTATTGTAAATAGAGCCGCGATAAACATGGGAGTACAGGTATTCCTTCGACAGGATGATTTCCATTCTTTTGGGTATATACTCAGCACTGGAATTGCTGGATTGTATGGCAGTTCTATCTGTAGTTCTTTGAGGAGACTCCATACCATTTTCCATAATGGCTGCACCAATTTACCATCCCACCAACAATGTGGGGTGGTTCCCCTGTCTCTGCATCCTTACCAGCATTTGTTATTCTCTTTTTGATAATAGCCAGTCTAACTGGGGAGAGATGATCTTGCAATGTGGCATTGTTTGGTATTTCCCTGATGCTGAGTGATGTCGATCATTTTTTCATGTGTCTGTTGGCCATTTGTATATCTTCCTTTGAGAAATGCCTATTCAGCTCCTTTGCCCATTTTTCAATTGGATTCTTTTTTATAGTGTGGTTTGAGTTTCTTGTGTATTCTGAATATTAATACCTTGTCAGATGCATAGTTTGCAAATATTTTCTCCCACTCTGTAGACTGTCTTTTCTCTGTGTCGACTGTTTCTTTTTCTGTACAGAAGCTTTTAAGTTTGATATAATCCCATTGATTTATTATTTTCTTTTGTTGCCTGTGCTTTTGGGGTCATATCCATAAAGCCTTTGCCCAGTTCTACTT
>NW_007727760.1:101213-101960 GCF_000696425.1 Galeopterus variegatus | reverse complement strand
TTTTCTTTTGTTGCCTGTGCTTTTGGGGTCATATCCATAAAGCCTTTGCCCAGTTCTACTTACTGAAGTGTTTCCCCTATGTTTTCTTTTAGGTGCTTTATAATTTCAGGTATTATATTTAATTCTTTAATCCATTTTGATTTGATTTTGATATATGGTGATAGGTATAGGTATAGTTTCATTCTTCTACATATGGATGTCCAGTTTTCCCAGCACCATTTATTAAAGAGGCAGTCTTTTCCCCAATGTATGTTCTTACTGCCTTTGTCAAAGATCAGTTTGCTGTAAGTATGTGGGTTGATTTCTGGGTTCTTTATTCTGTTCCACTGGTCCAACTGTCTGTTTTTATGCTGCTACCATGCTGTTTTGTTTACTACAGCTTTGTACTACAATTTGAAGTCAGGTAATGTTATGCCTCTAGCTTTATTTATTTTTTTTCCTTAGGATTGCTTTGGCTATTTCGGGTCTTTTGTTGTTCCATATGAATGTTAGGATTTTTTTTTTTCTGTGAAGAATGTCATTGGCAGTTTGATTTGGATTTCATTGGATCCATAGATCATTTTGGGTAGTACGGACATCTTCACAATGTCTATTTTATCCAATAAAGGAATAGCTACTCCTGCTTGTTTTTTGATTTCCATTTGCATGGTGTATCTTTTTCCATAACTTCACTATTAGTCTGTTTGTGTCTTTTTTTTTTTTTGTCTTTTGTCTTTTTCCGTGTCCGGCAACGGATCACAACCCTCA
>NW_007727760.1:95147-100326 GCF_000696425.1 Galeopterus variegatus | reverse complement strand
GAGAGGGAGGAGGGAGGGAGGTGTCTGTGATGGGCCATAATAATCATATACAGTGTATATTAACAAAATAAAAATTTAACGAAAAAAAAATAAATTAAAATGTATATAAGAAAAAATAAAAAAAAAAAAGAAAAAAAGAAAAAGAAAAAAAAAAAAGAAAATCTTCTGCTTGCTCTAGCTTGCCGCTTAAGCTCTCAGTTGTGTTTTTTGTTTCATTGAATGATACATTTAGTTCCAGGAGTTCTGCTATATTATTTTTTTAAGTACTAATCTCTGTAAATTTCCTCCTTTGTATCCTGGATAGTTTTGTTCTGTTCATTGTGTTGTCTAACTAAGTTTTCTTGTATCTCTTTGAGTTTCCTTAAGATTGTTACTCAGAATTCTTTTTCTTTCATTTCAAGCTTTTCCTGCTTTATGGGGTCTGGCACTTGAGAGTTAATGTATGATTTTTGTGGACTCATATTTTCTTTTCTTTTGTTATTCATATTTCTGGTATCTCTACATTGATGTCTGCACATCTATAAAACAATTGCTTCTTGTATTACTCTGGAGTGGTTTTAAGGAGAGAGACTTCCTCCTGTAGATGTGTTTTATATTTGCCATTGAGTAGGATGTTTTAGTATTGGCTCCAGGTAGATGCAGTAGTGTAGTCTCTGTGTGGGTACTTGAACCATATTCAGTGTTGTAGTTGTGCATGAGTGCCTCCATGGCCTAGGCACTGGGGCACTTAGTGACACCTTGCTGAGGTTATTGACACTGTGTTGGATTGTCAAGGATGTGGGCAAGATCTTGAGTTCTTGGGAGAAGTGCCTGGGTGTGCTGTCACTCTTTGGTTGGGGTTGGTGACCTGGGGCAGGCTTGTTGGCAACCGGGTTAGCATCCCGTGACCCTGATAGGTATTCTGGGAATTTTCTACCTTGTTCTGGCTATCCTGGGTTTTTGAACTCTCCAGAAGTTCTGTGTGTGTCTCTCCCTGGATCAAGATAGTTAGGTGGCCTGCCAACATAACTCCCACCCCCAGGTATGCTACCATGGGGGAAGCATGTTGAGCTACTGGGTTGCAGGTCTGTGCTCACTCACCTCTTTCCCTGGACTCTGCTGGTGACCGTCCTTGTGTCAATGCAGTGGAGTGGTCAGCAGTCTGCCTACACAGCAGTAGTGGTTGCTGCAGCTGCTGCTGTGGTAACAGGCCTACTTGTGGTGGTGGGGGCTGTGGCAGCCACTTTGGAGGGCTGTCTGCATGGCAGTGTGGCTCCAGTAGTAGCAGGCTGCTCATGTGACAATGGTGATTTCCTGGTGGCACCAGTGGTGTGGTGACTGCAGCAGTGGCAGTTGCAGTGGTTGCCTGCTCAGCTGTGGTGTTCTCAGCAGCTGCCTGGACAGCTATGGTGTCCACACTATGGGTTTTCTGCACAGTGGTAGTGGGTGTCTCTGTGGCCTCCCTCACATTTGCAGTGTTACCTCATAGCAGCAGTAGCGGTGGTGGTGGTTGCAACAGCCTCCTTGTGTGTGTGGTGTCTGTGGAGGCAGCAAAATTCCTGTGTGGCAGCAGTGGAGGCAGCTGCAGCAACCTTCCATGGGGCTGTGGTATCCACAGCTGCAGTGACAGGCCACCTGCAGGACTGATGCTTTGTGGGGAGATGCTCTGTGCTGAGCGATGGTTCTGGGACCAGACAATGGCTCTGGCGACTGCAGTGATGCCACAGCTGCAGTGACAGGCCACCTGCAGGACTGATGCTTTGTGGGGAGATGCTCTGTGCTGTGCGATGGTTCTGGGACCAGACAATGGCTCTGGCGACTGCAGTGATAGCCTCATTTCGATCTTCTTCTCAACATGTGGTTTTATTTATCTTAGATGAGTATTTAGGACCACTCCTAAGTACTCATTGTTTGGCTTTCTGGTAATCATATGTTTAATATTATAAGAAACAGTGAACTGTTTTCCAAAGAGGCTATATCATTTTTCATTCCCACCAGCAGTTTATGAGATTTTTAGTTGCTTCCCATTCTTTGTACCACTTAGTATTGTCAGTTTTTGTAAGTTGTCCATTCTAGTAGGTATATAGTGATATACTGTTGAGGTTTTAATGTGCATTTCCCTAGTGACTACTGACGTTGGACATCTCTACCTGTGCTTATTTGTCATTTGTACATCTTCTTTGGTGAAGTGTTTATAAAACACTTTGGCCATGTTTAAAAGAGCTGTTTATTTTTTTATCCAGTTGTAATTGTTATTGTTACATTTTGCATACAAGACTTTTCTTTTAATTGTACATGTTTACGGGATACAGTTTATTGTTTCAGTACATGCATGTATTGTGTAATATCCAGTCAGAATAGTTAGCATATCTATCATCTAAACATTTATCATTTCTTTGTCATTATAACATTCAAGATTCTCTTTTCTAGCTATCTTGAAATATACAATACAATATTATTAGCTGTTGTCACCCTATAGTACCAGAACTTATTTTTCCTATGTAACTGTAACTTCGCATACAAGACTTTTATCATGTGTTTTTTGAAAATATTTTCTCCCATTCTGTAGCTTTAATTTTTATTTTTTTAACATTGTCTTTGAAGAGAAGAATTAAACAATTTTGCTTAGATCATGTTATATTGGTTATATAGTATTCCATTTTGTAAATATGCCATAATGTATCATCAAACTCTTTTCCCACAACTTTACTGCTGTAAAAACACTGCTTTGTTCATTCATGTATTTATATCTTGTATGAGTTAATTATGTCATCTTAGGAAAGTGCTCTCATGGTTTAGAATTGTCGGACTTTTATCTGATACAAAATTAAATATTTTTAACTTAGTGGGCTTTATTTTTAAATTTTTCATTGGAATACATAAAAAACAGCCTCTAAGTCATCTTAGTTAAACTTCTTTTAAGGTAAAACACATTTTCTCTCTTTTTCACTCCTACCCTTTTTAACCTGAGATTTTGAGATTACTGTTAAAATGTATGTTTTGTACTGTGAATATCTTTTTTTTAAAGCTTTGAGCATATTAAAATTATACTAATTCTTCTGAATAATCATGGTCAATCAATCACACACATTAATTTAATTAAATAATATAGGGATAAAAAGTTACAAGTCCAACAGGACCGATAGAATGGGAGTGGAAATAACGGCAAACAAGTGATCCAAGAGGTTTCTTCCTTCCTTTTTTAACATGGAAATCATATGGAGAAGTAGTAGCTAATTAGCAGAATGGAGGAAGCAACTTCATGGGTTTCAGAGGAAGATATTAATGAGAAACTAGTTGGTTTCCTTTGCAGAACCCTGAAACCTAAGAGTTAGCAGATGGTAGGGGCTGATGTATGGTTGATTGCAGGATATTTATAGCTAGCCATAGATCCTCATCAGGCAGAAAAATGGAGATTTTATCCCCAGAGAACTAACAAATCCCCAGGAAAAGAATCCCAGATACTGTATTTTAGCTGCCTTCTAATGGAAAATAAAACAGCTTTGCAATCACTACAGTGAAGTCCCTCCCCACACTCCATCAGTGTCTGTTAACTTACTGCTCCAGTTAAGCATTAATGAATAACCAAAGATTACAAGATTTTTGAGGAAAGCCTCTATCCAAAAGAGAAAAAAACACGAATTTGTAAGAAATGAGACACTGCAGGTAATAATGGAAACATCTAAAAAGATGTTTAAGAAATTTTCTAAATTGAATAAATGAAAACTACTACTATCGGCAACAAAATGAAGATGGGATAAAATAGACACATTCAGATGACAAAAAAGGATCTCTTTGAAATAAAAAAAAGAATAGCTAAATTAAAAAAATAATTAAAGAGTTGGATAATAAGGTCAAAGAAATGGTTCAAACAGTAATTCAAGAAAGCATACGGGAGAATAAAACCAGAATAGAGATTTAGGAGGTTCGGAGTCTTAGAAAATGAATTATATAAATAGAGAACAGTAAAAACACACAAAAAGAAATTATTATAGAAATAATACAAAATATTTTCCACGACTGAAGGACCGAAGTCTCAAAAAAAAAAAAAAAATCTGACACAATGAAAAGAAAAAAAAAGCCAACATTAAACCACATTATCATAAAATTTAGTATCTTAGAGATTAAGAGAAGAACTTTAAGCTTCCAGAAAGGGGGGAATATAGTTCATATTAAAAGAATGTAAATGAAACAAGATCTATTACCACTAAAATTGGAAGGAAGATACAATGGAATAATAGTTACAATATTCATGTTGAAAATATTTTAAATTATTCATCAAGGATAAGAATAGAATAGAAATATTTTCAAGCATGGGAAACTTGAAACATGTAACTTTAATGCACACTTTCTTAAAAAATTACTGGAGGATATCCTTCAGCAACGTATGGAATAAACTAAGAAAGTGAAAATCTTAGGATTAATGAAAAAGGGCGACCCAACACAAGAGAACAATGAAGAAGTGTCTAAGGATGACAGCATAGGAGATTCCAGGTCTACTACAATGCAGTAGTGCCAAAAAGCAACCAGTCCACACTGAGTGTATACTCACATATACACACATACACATAGATGCACACATATGTGTCATTTAACTGGGCTTTGTATAAAACTTATCCACACATGATAAAATAAGCACTAGCTTTTATTTAATATATATTAACATTTATATGTCAATATATTATATATTGAATAATAAACTATATAAAATTGTATTTATTAACATATATGTACATATTAATTGTGAGTATGGAGGTAGATGGGTAGGTGGGATGTGGGATAATGGTGGAGAGATAAATCCTCATCTACTGTAAAAGGAAGTTGACAGATAATGCCTAAAACTGACAAGTTAAAAATAGCATTACAGGCATACTTTGGAGATATTGCCGGTTCAGTTCCAGACCATCCCAGTAAAGTGATTATCATAATAAAGCGAGTCATATGAATTTTTAAATTTCCCAGTGCATATAAAAAAGTCATATTTACACTATACTGTAGTCTATTAAATGTTCAATAGCATCATGTCTTAAAAAATGTACATACCTTAATTTAAAAATGCTTTATTGCTAAAAAACACTAATGATCATCTGAGCCTTCAGTGAGTCGTAATCTTTTTGCTGGTAAAGGGTCTTGTCTCGGTGTTGATGGCTGATGACTGATCAGGATGGTTGTTGCTGAAGGATGGGGTGGCTGTGGCAAT
>NW_007727760.1:92586-94032 GCF_000696425.1 Galeopterus variegatus | reverse complement strand
AGAAATTCATCAGAGAAATCACTACCTATGGCAGCTATAGCCTTATGAAATGTATTTCTTAAATAATAAGACTTGAAAGTCAGAATTACTCTTTGATCCATGGGCTCCATAATGGATACTGTGTTATCAGGCATGAAACCAACATTAATCTTTCTGTCTATCTCTATCAGAGCTCTTGGGTGACTAGGTGTATTGTCAATGAGCAGTAATATTTTGAAAGGAATCTCTTTGTTTTTGAGATGTAGGTGTGAACAGTGGGCTTAAAATCTTCAGTAATTCATGCTATAAATAGATGTGTCATCATTCAGGTTTTGTTGTCCCACATAGAGAGCACAGGCAGAATAGATTTTGCCTAATTCTTAGGGGCCCCAGAATTTTTGGAATGGCAAATGAGCATTAGCTTCAACTTAAAGTCACTAGCTGCATTAGCCCCTAATAAGATACTCAGCCTGTCCTTTGATGTTTTGAAGCCAGGCGTTGACTTCTCTCTAGCTAGCAAAGTTCTAGATGGTATCTTCTTCCAATAAAAGGCTGTTTCACCTGCACTGAAAATCTGTTGTTAAGTGTAGGCACCTTCATCAATGATCTTAGCTAGATCTTCAGGATCACTTGTTGCAACTTCTACATCAGCACTTACTGCTTCACCTTGAGCTTTGATGTTATGGAGATGACCTCTTTCTGTAAACCTCATGAACCAACCTATGCTGGCTTCCAACTTTTCTTCTGAAGCTTCCTCACCTCTCTGAGCCTTTATAGAATTAAAGAGTTAGAATCTTGCTCTGGATTAGGCTTTGGTTTAAGGAAATGTTGTGGCTGATTTGATCTTCTGTCCAGACCATTAAAACTTTCTCCATATAAGCGATAAAGCCATTTTATTTTCTTGTCATTCGTGTGTTCACTGGAGTAGCACGTTTAGGTTTCTCCAAGAACTTTTCCCTTGCAATCACAGCCTGTCTAACTGTGTGGCTCAAGAGGCCTTGCTTTTGGCCTATCCTGGCTTTAGGCACACCTTCCTCACCAAGCTTAACCATTTCTAGTTTTCTATTTAAAGTGAGAGACTGCAACTCTTTCTTTCACTTGAACGCTTAGAGACCACTGTAAAGTTATTAATTGGCCTAACATCAATATTGCTGTGTCTTAGGGAATAGGAATGCCTGAGGAGAGGGAGAGAGATGGGGGGATTGCTGGTTGGTGGAGCAGTCAGAACACACACTACATTTATTAAGTTAGATGTCTTATATGAGCATGGTTTGTGGTACCCCCAAAACAATTAATAGTGCATAGTTTGTGGTCTGTTTCTTGTAGCAGAATAACTCAAACTGGTTAATTAATAAAGAAATGAAATTTAATTTTTACAGTTTCAGAGACTGGGGAGTCCAAAGTCCAGGGAACACATCTGGTGAAGACTTTTTTCTGGGTGGTAATGCTACAGCAACTCAGGGTGTC
>NW_007727760.1:83672-92156 GCF_000696425.1 Galeopterus variegatus | reverse complement strand
AGAGATGGGGGGATTGCTGGTTGGTGGAGCAGTCAGAACACACACTACATTTATTAAGTTAGATGTCTTATATGAGCATGGTTTGTGGTACCCCCAAAACAATTAATAGTGCATAGTTTGTGGTCTGTTTCTTGTAGCAGAATAACTCAAACTGGTTAATTAATAAAGAAATGAAATTTAATTTTTACAGTTTCAGAGACTGGGGAGTCCAAAGTCCAGGGAACACATCTGGTGAAGACTTTTTTCTGGGTGGTAATGCTACAGCAACTCAGGGTGTCACATGGTGAGAACAGCAAGAGCAAGAGAGAGCAAACCTCCTCACTTGCTCTCCTTTTAAAGCCATCGGAAACATGCCCATTACTCCATGAATGGTTCAATCCATTCAGGAAGGTACAGTCACAGGGAACACATCTGGTGAAGACTTTTTTCTGGGTGGTAATGCTACAGCAACTCAGGGTGTCCCATGGTGAGAACAGCAAGAGCAAGAGAGAGCAAACCTCCTCACTCGCTCTCCTTTTAAAGCCATCGGAAACATGCCCATTACTCCATGAATGGTTCAATCCATTCAGGAAGGTACAGTCTTCACAATCTAATCATCTCTTGAAGGCCCCACCCTTCAAATACCATAATCAGATCTCCTACCCTCTTAGCACTATTAAAATGAGGTCAAGCTTCAGATGAGTTTTGGAGGAACATTCAATCCACAGCAAATAGTAACATCAAACATCAATGATCACAGATCATTATAACAGATAATAACAAAGTTCGAAATAGTGCAAGAATTACCAAAATGTGACACGGAGACCCAAAGTGAACTCATGCTTTGGAAGAATGGCACGGATAGATTTACTTGACACAGGGTTGCCACAAATTTTCAATCTGTAAAAAAATGCAATATCTAGAAGTGTAATAAAATGAAGTACAATAAAACAAGGTATGCTGTATAGCTACATTTAAGAAATATGAAGGTAAATACTGGAAGAAACAGCTAAAAAAAGTCAAAAGTAGTTGGCCCTTGGGAGTAGGAATTGGTAGGGGAGAGGAATGGAGCAGGATTTGCTGTTTTTCATTATGAACCATTTATTACTACATAACGTATGCGCATGACTCACCTTAAAAAGTTTGTTTAATAATTTTGGATCCAGGACTTATAGTGTATACATTCTTTTCTCACCATTAATTTCTGGCTAACTTCCAGGCAGAATAAATGAAATAAAATGAAAAATTTTTAATACATCTTGAACATGTTTACCTAACACTGCTTATGCTGTAATCATAGAATTCTTTAATATATTTCAGAGTTACAGTATTATTTTTATGATTTTCAGTAAATCACAAACCCTAAAATGAGATTTATTCAAGACATTTAGTTTAATAATTAGTTTTAGACTCAATTTTTGTAACATTTCTCATGGTATAGACTTTTAGACTCTTACAGTCCATTGGCTGGGATATAAGTTAACACTCAGCTTCGTGTAGTGTATATGACTAAATCTTAGCAGTCACCCAAATTGTTTCATGGTGGGAAGAAAGAGTAGTCTATATATTTGAAGTTATTGAACTACATAAATAAATAGTGTTATTTTTTCCTTAGATATGGAGTGAAACAGGTGCAGAAACCTCACGTTTTCATGATGACAAAGCAAGATATGTTAACCTTTTCAATGAGACATTTGGGACAGGCAGTTAATCTATGAAGCCATCAACTGGAAAGAGACATCACAATCTTTACTGCTCTATTGAATAGCTGTCTAAAATGATGTATATGTATATATACTTTGGTGTTAAGGAGGAGAAGACCCCTTTTGAAAATTAAAATAGTAGTGTCTTAACCTTATTTGTAAAAGATGGCCCTAACAGATTCTTCGTATTTGACGGGAGTGTTTTCTCTACTGTGTCTTTTGTGGCTGAATAAAATTTCTAAATTAGGTACTCAACCAGAAGAGAATGTAGTAACTCTGGGAATATGCAGAACTGGCTGCTTATGATATTGTTTATGAGAGTTCCTATTTGAAACCAATTATTGGAAACTTTAAATAGGCTAGGTTTTGCATTCGATCAGATGTAAGTCTTTATTTTTATGCTACTTCTTCCTTATTTCAAGGCTTCTCTAAATCATATTGACCTGAAAGAAAAGTTCCATATCGAAGGAGATGGGATATGTTCTGAACTATTTTTTTTCTTAAATATTGGTGCAGTTATTGTATCATGCTACAAAAATGAAGAAATAAAATTAAAGTAAGCACTGGAAAAAGTGCTCTGATTGTGATTATGAAGAAAGTTTTCAATGGAGAAGGAAAAATTATTTTATTTCTTGAAAGGGGAAGAAAATATTTTGTTGGAGTCAAAAAGAAAAACAAAAAAAGAAATCAGCCATGAAAGATCTAGAAATAATCCAAAAGGAGGGCAAAGTTGAAAATTTCAAAATAATATGAAGTGCTGTGCAATTCAATAGACTGAAGTAAAAGTTGGTTAAAAAGTTTGGTTGACTTGTGGATTCTGTTCATTTCTCCATGTCCTCAAAACATATAGTAGTGCATGCTCCTCTAACTTAATGGATGGTGGTACAAATCACAGTATTTCAGTAAGGGGAAATATAGAGGATCCAGACTGTTTTAATTTGGAGATGTTCAAGTTGAATTAGAAAATGCTGTCTAAGGTTTTTTCCCTTCATGTAAGTTTTTTTCCAGGTAGAGGGAAGATTCAGGACTCTTTTCCAGTATCTGAAACCTGAGTATGGTTTCTGCCAATGGAGAGTTACTGTCTGCTCATTTATTGAGCTTAGAAGTTGGCTTGCTTAAGCTTCAGGGCATATGGAGCCACCAAAATTCCCAGAAGAACTCTTACAGATTTGTACTGGCAAACCTCAAAGCAAATGTAGAATGTGGCCTTACTGTGAGTTAAGAAGTGAAGCATCTGGGGGGTATAAATGAACAGTTGTTAATTGGCAAGCTCAATATTCAAATAAAATTATGATCCTATTTGCCAAATCTGGCTCAGAAATGAAGGTGGTTATATTCAAGTATTGGGACCTACATGATTTCGTACAAAGACTGTTCTCTAAAATTTTTTATGATAATGTAACTACTTTGCAAAGACTGTGATTTCTCTGTTCTAAAACATTTGGCTGATATCTAGGACAGAGTCGTGTGATTCCAAATCTATGTTTTTTCCATTCTGGGAAATAAATAAGAAAGTCAAAACTGGAATGGATTGGGATCCATGCCAGGATTTTTACTATTCCTTGAAAGACTATAGAAAATTTTGGGGTTTCAGTGGAACACCTGTGGAGGCTGATTGTGTCTTATAATCTCCTTTGTTCAGTCAAGGTCTCCTGAAACAATAACTTTTGGTACCATGGTACCTTTCCTTCTCTTCCCTCTTCATTTCCTCCTTTACCTCCTTGCATGGTCTAGATTCACAGTGAATGCAAAAAAAGTTAGTAGTATAGGTCTAATAATACATAGTCCAAAAAGAGATTTAACATTTAAAATGAATTGGCATGAACACAGAAAGGCAAAAACATGAATCCATAGCATCTGCACTTATTTTGCTAATCATGTGATATTTTTACTTATGGTGAAATAGTCTAGAATGTCCATACAACTGCAAAATATTCTTCTAACTGGTTTTTTAATTTATTGCATCAACAATCTATTTTTAAAACTTCCATTTTTATACATCCTTTCTATAAGAAGTTAACTTTACTAATATACAAGTTTAGAAAAAATGGGCTCTTAAAAGCCTATTAGTATTTTGGTCATATTAGACCGTGGAATATCAAAAGATACATTAACATGGCGACATGAGAAACTTCATTTCATGGTCTTATTTTCTGAGATCCTAGATCATAGAAGAAACTAATTGAAGGGAGAATTAAGAAGACAATGGAATATTGCATCTCATAATTTTTAGTGAAGGACTAATTTTCTTGCTCCAGGTTGGATCCAGGTACCACTTCAGTGGTAGACTGGAGTTGAAGTAGACACAATGTTTTCTAAACTTCTGGCAGACAAAAGTTGTATTGTTTTATGTTATCTGGTTCTATAAAGGACCATGGCTATTGGGGATAATTGGATTTTAGTACACTAACACCTTCGGAGTAGAGAAGTGTTTTTTACAGGAGTGGGTCTGTATTATTTTTAAAATATTCCTTTGGCCCCAGAATTCACATTGATAGGGAACAGATTTTCAGAGGGAGAAAATTTCTGAGGACTGATTTCACCTGAGATGGCTATTTGTTAATATTTATTCGTGCTTTCAGTAGAATAAGAATCAAACTTAGGTTCTTATCCATTTTCAGAGTCATCACTAAATTGACAAGAATAGTTATTAGTGAATTTAGAACATCCCTCAGTATAACCAAACAAACACAAAACATGTTTTATTATTCAGTTCAGTAAAACATATTTCCTTCCACTTTTTTCACCTAATTTGCCCCTCCCATGAAATTTTACTATAGCTTTTATTTTTTTAAAAGAAAAATCTCTCTGTGTATTTAAGCAGACAATATCTGCTCAAAACTGGCTTTAATCTTCCTGAGAAAACAGGCTTTTGAAGCAGTGTATGCTATAGCTTCATGTCAAAACACCAAATGAACCTTTTAATATTTGCTAATAACTGTCATTAAAAGAAAAACATATGACATTGCAGGTTGAGTGTCTCAGAATTACACAAAAACAAAGAAATAGCATAGTTATTAGTTATAACAATACTAACACTTATATTTTGATGTAATATATGATCAAAATATAATGTATCATGGCCTACTTTTTAATTTATTATAGGACCTTTTCTGTCACAGCCTTCAACAGGCTGCACCTTTTTCATGTCTGAATCATGTAAGAAGAGTGCCATTTTTTTCTTTAACAGACAGTGAAATGTCACTGGTAAATCATTACCCCCATCACCTCAAATAACTCAAAGCATTCCTGTCAAAATGCAGGAAAGAATTCACATGATTGCAAATAAGCTTATCATCACCCATCCAGGACATAGTGCATAGTGCCGAGTAGACAAGCATACCAAACTAATTTCAAGCCAGGACAGGAGGCGACTTTGAGCAGCTCCCTTGAACACGATGATAGTCCTCCAAATTCTATATTGCACAGGTGATGACCTTTATTTTCTTATAGTGATTATAGAGATAAACTGAGTCATCCACAGTCTCCATTCTAGCGCTTTTATGACCAACATGCATGTTCATTAGAAATCCTGGCAGAAATGAACAGAGTTTATTTCTATGTGTCCAGAAATGAACAGAGTTTTTAACCTTTATTTTCTTATAGTGATTATAGAGATAAACTGAGTCATCCACAGTCTCCATTCTAGCCTCTTTTATGACCAACATGCATGTTCATTAGAAATCCTGGCAGAAATGAACAGAGTTTATTTCTATGTGTCCAGAAATGAACAGAGTTTTTAGATGTCTGGGTTTGTTTTCTAGCTAACCAGCATCTCAGCCAGTCAGTCACTGTCTTCATTCCTAAGCCATGTGACAAAAGCAGACGGGAAGGGTGCTGTGTCTAGTTCCTTGTCCTATATGCTAATTCTCTTCCAGCCAGAATGCTGCTAATTGTGCCAAGCACATATCTCTTGTTTGTTTTTTCCTTTGCATAATTTCTTCAATTAAGGATTCAAGTGCATCTCACAGTGTGTTTATATACCTGTTTGGAATAGTCACTGACTTTTCTGTTGGTAAATTTGCCCTTTCATTTGTATGAGAAGCCAAAAACAATTAGTATTCTAGTCGAGTTCAGATTATAGCAAACGATATAAGCATATGGCCAAAAATTCCTCTTACGCCAGATTCTACTTACTAGTTTTCACTTCTAGAGTCAATAAAGAAATCAATTCCATTGAAAAGGAAAATTCAATAAGAAAATTCTTTACTATATAACTGTAATTATAGATGAGCAATTTCTTTTGTAAGAGGAAAAAAGAGCAGAAATATAAATAGTAACTCTCTTATAGATCATTCAACAGAATGTGAAATAGCTTTGCAAATGAAAATGACTATATTTTCATTATTCCTTACACAGAAATTCACAAGAGAGGGATTTGAATATTCTTTTTTCCTGACTAAATCATTGTAATATGTCATAATGGTAGTACATATACAGGAAAGGAAAAGCATTGTGAATATGTTAGATAAAGCAATAATTTATAAACTGGATGCTCTTCCTCCAACACATTGATTCAATCATCAACGTTCCCATCTGTGAGCTGGTTTAGCAAATACTGAACTGAGCTAGCCCCGATGTCTTTGACACCATAGGAACTACATGCTCGCTGTCCAGGTTACCTGTTTAATGACCTCATTATCAATACGTGCTTCATGTAAATTCTGCTTGAATATACCCAGTTATTGTTTACTTTGTATAAAAACCAGAGAATTGTTTGCTGGAAAGTGAGCATATTTCATTAATTTGTATCATTCTTCCAAGGCTGTTTTTGCCCTCAATGTACAGTTTAAAATTATTATAATTCTGTGCCTTGGTTGGAATCCAAATCATGAATGTGAAAAGCAACTGTTTCATTTATACAATGATTGAGAGGATTTAATATGTTAAATAATGTGCTGAATCTTTGTCGAGTTGAATTCTGGTGACTTTAACCTTAGCATTCTTATTCAAGTTAAGAAAATTAATTAGCTTGTTTGCTAGCACCTTCTTTACCACTGTGTAACCCTTCAATCTCTTCAATGCATGGTCATTCTACAAACTTCCAAAAACACTTTCTTCAGGAGGATGGAAGCCTGGGGCTGATTAAGTATAACAGAATTGGATACTCACTTCCACAGATGCATGTGGGCAAATCTTATTAAAAAAAACCGTGAGTCAAAATCTCGTTATAAATAAGCTATTTACAAATGAAGCAAATTAAAAATAATTTGGCATAGGAAAGGATCTTTATCGTGTTTTAAAAACTACTATTACATGATAAAACTACTAGGCTAAATGGGTTAAATCACTCACACTTTTGGTGTTTATTTTTGTAAGCACCATGCTTCATTCACATTTGTTCTCTTTTTGGAAGGGGATCCAGCTTGAATTAATGTCAATACATCTAATTACTTGAACAGGGAATCTTACTCGAATCCATTGGCTTGGGGTCCAGCGGGCTGGTAAACTGATTAAATTATTTGATTCATATTTTTTTCTGGTGACAACATCCACAGTTTTCTTCAAGTTCCCCAAAGAGCTTATACCCCAAAGGATTTAGAACCTGTTTTCATCACCAGTAGAGAACTGGGGTGATGACAATGATAAGCCACATTATTTCCAGGTCCATAAGTTCAATAGCCCATATTCGATGTCCAAATCTAAAAGTAAACCCTTTCTTAAGGAGTTTGTTACGTGGTCTCTCAAGTTACACCTCTTTTTTCTTCCCGCTCATTAAAGGGCCTAACTGATCCCAGTGTCTTGAACAAGAAACCTGGAAGTCATCTTTGCCTTTTCTTGCTCCATCACTCCCAACCTCTAATCAATTAACTACCAACAATGCTGTGTGGATTCAGCATTGTACATAGCTCTCAAATTTTGCAACTTCTTTCTGTTTTCTAATAACCCCATCATTTCTCAATGAGATTATAGGATTTCCTTCCAAATGGATCTCTGCCTACAATCCAGGACAAGTCATTTTTCTAATGTACAAATCTGATTAAATCACCCCTCCTGCTCTTTAAAACCTCTATGCCTTCCATCTGTTCTCTAACAGAGATATTACCAAGTGGCACAAATGCAAAATTCCCATGATGTAATGTGCTACACAAAGGATGAAGAACATTTTATGCTTTCATTCTCTTTCTGTTATCACTTTTGTTGATTATTTTCTGGTAATAGAATGGCCTGTGTTTCAATGTTCCATAACTTCTAAGTGACAATTCAGTACGGATACAGATAAATCAAGTTTTTCATATGGCCAAAAAGCCAACTCGATCTGCTGGGACAAGATTGTTGCCTGTTATGGCTTTTCAAAGGAGTAAGGTTTATTTGAGGTCTTAAGGAGGTACCATATAGGCAGGAGAAATAATGTTCCAAGTAGAGGAAATAGCATATAACACTTATTACACTCTATTGCCTGGCAAACATCTATGTCTTACACTAAACTAAATGTCTACATATATATATATATGTATGTATTTTGAGGTTAGGAACAATCTAATATTAAATGTTCAATATATACTCATGGGGTTTTTATTATTTGTGGTGGATTAAATAAAAATGACTGCAAAGCTTTATTCCTCCCTATATTCATACCCTTTGCAATGTGACTTTGCAATATCTCCCATTAGAAGTGGCAGCTTTAGGGCCGAGCCCGTGGTGCACTCGGGAGAGTGCAGCGCTGGAAGTGCAGCAGCACTCCCGCCGCGGGTTCGGATCCTATATAGGGATGACTGGTGCGCTCACAGTGCTCACTGGCTGAGCGCGGTGCGGCTGGTCTCAAAAAGGACAAAAAAAAAAAAAAAAAAAAAAAAAAAAA
>NW_007727760.1:80988-82701 GCF_000696425.1 Galeopterus variegatus | reverse complement strand
AAAAAGAAAAAAAAAAAAAAAAAAAAAAAAAAAAAGTGGCAGCTTTAAACAGTGGGCTGCTTTTGTGACTTTCTTTGACCAACATAATGTAGCAGAAATGATGTGTCAGTTCTGCACTTAAGGCTCAGGAGACTTTACAAACTTCTCTCTCTTGAAACCCTACCCAGTTGCCCTGCTTATTTGCTAGTTTTCTAGGGGTGGGTGATGACATGAGATCAGAAATTAATCTTCCCAGCTGAGGCCATCTTAGATCAATTAGACTTCAGTTGACCTGTTGGTTGATTGTTAAGCACATGAATAAGACCAGCCTAAACCAGAAGAACCACCTATCTGAGCCCAGCTCAAATTGTCAGTCCATAGAATCATGAGTTAAATAAGCCATTAAGCTTTGAGATGGTTTGTCATGAATTATAAGCTAACTCACACACCATGTAAGCTTGTAAAGCAAAATCAATCTGAAGAAATAAATATCATATTTAAATCTACCAGATTAGATTATGTTGACTGAACTAATTATTACATGAGTGCCTTGCTGCTTGAAACAAATTTAAACTACAAACTTAAAACTTGGCAATGGGAAATTAGTTGGTTATTTGGAAGTCTGTCTTTCTCTCTCCTTTCCCCTATGGAAGAACATTTTATACCCAGCTTCTCTTTTTTTGCTTATTATTAGTAGATTGTACCCTGGATAAAAAGGGCTTAATGAATATTTATCTGTTTTTTGACAGAGTTAAATATTCAGGATCATTTCAAAGAATAAGGTTTTAATATAAAAAATCTAATATTATAAAATCCAAGGTTCTGAGCATAAACAATTTTATTTAGTAATTTATGTATCTTCATCCTTCAATTGACCACTCCTTAATTAATGAACCAACTATTTAAGTAAATAAGCATTTATTATAAGTTGGTGTAGTGCTAGATTCTACTATGGGAGAGATTGATAAGACAAAGGCCATCCTTTTACAAAGCTCATAATTTATTTTGGGTGTCAGACATATGACCCTGAATTATACATTATAAATGATGAATTTGAGCTTTGAATTGTAAACTATAATTCCAGGCAGAATAGACAAGGACATACTAATACAGATACAAGTAAGGAGTGAAGAGGAAAATTATTAATCTGACTGAAGATACCAAGAGAAACTTTAAGGAATAGTTAGTTTCTAAACTACACTTTAAATGATTAATGACAACTTCACAGAGAGAAAAGATTGAAAAGTCATTCTAGCTGACATAACAAACAAAAACATGGAGACTGTAGAGTATATCATGTGCTTAAACAATTGGAAAGAGTGAGACCCAAGAGGTTGAGGGACTGAGTGATGTGACTATTGACTTATTTCATAATTTTACAAAGTAAATGTGACATAAATTAGGGAGAACAGTGTGACTACCTTTCTGAAGACTTTGGGGGAAGAAAAGTAGAATATTGACATACTTGGAGGGGATCTAGAGTACAAATTTTTTTTTAAAAAAGATATTATAGCATGTTTATAGGCTAAAAAGAATGGTCTGGTAGATAGGAAAAGACTGAGGATGCACTTGTGAAAGATATCCCTGTATATTATAGCATGTTTATAGGCTAAAAAGAATGGTCTGGTAGATAGGAAAAGACTGAGGATGCACTTGTGAAAGATATCCCTGTATATTATAGCATGTTTATAGGCTAAAAAGAATGGTCTGGTAGATAGGAAAAGACTGAGGATG
>NW_007727760.1:78867-80528 GCF_000696425.1 Galeopterus variegatus | reverse complement strand
AAATTGGCAGGAAGTCAGAGTTGAAGTCTACAGAGTAAGGAAGGTTTGTAGATTTGGTGGTACGAAGATACAGAAGTTCTGTGATAAAATTTTAGAGTGATATGGGTCATCAGATCAATTTATACTCCTAAGTCTTTGCTGATGGTGACTGTTGCCTCCTGTAGCACTCAGTGGTGAAGTGTTCTAGGGAGAGAGTTGGTTGCTCCAGTCACATACGAATTATGACAAGCCTCCTAATGACTGCCCAACCTGAAATTTGGAATGGCTTTCCATTGTCCCTGCCTTCATTCAGGCCCTCGTTATTTCTCTCCTGGATTACTTCAGTAACCCCCTAATTGTTCTCCCTACCTCTAGTCTCTAGTCTCTATTCTTCATACTGCAGCCAAAATGATTTTTATAAAGTACATCTTATCAATCACTTTACTGCTAAAAAATTCATTTAAAACTCTTTAATCCTTGTAAGACCAAATTTAAATTTCCTACCATGGGATTCAAGGCCTTTGCTGCCTGACTTTTCTTCCCCAACTACCACCTCTTCACTGCTGTGACTTGTGTGAAAATCGGGCTGATGTACTTGCAGTTCCCCCAATGTCTTGCACTGTTTTTTGATTGTATGCACTTGCCACATACTTCCCTCTGTCAGTAATGGCAGGTATCCTATTGTCTGTAGGTTGAACTCCTTATTCTAGAATCAACTCAACTGTTGTCTCTTCTGGGAAGCTTTCCTTGCTCTTCCTGGCAGAGTTAAGCAATTTTCCCTTTGTGCTCACAAGTACTTTGTCTCAGTTGTGTTATAATAATTCATTATGAAGCTCTGGAAGTCAGAGACTGGATTCTCTTTCATCTTTGTGTCTCCATATCTCACATATGTGCTCAGGAAATAACTTTGAGCAATGCATAAATCATCAAATGAGAGAAATTGAGATTTTGATGTTTCTGGTGTGGGCACAGGAATGCCACTGAACATAATAAACACATAAGGAAATTCAAGTTTGGGTTATGGGGAGATGAGTAATAAAGATAAGCAAGTGAACAAGTTAAGGGCTTGAGTGGTCAAGACCCTTGAAAAGAATGGGAAGAAATGTGGAAGAGTTGGCTGGGTTAGTAGCCATAGGACACATAGGAATGATGCTTGAGGAAGTCACAACAATTCTATGTCTTTGTTTCTTCCCACTGGTCTTGAGCTTGTAAGTTTTCACCATACATCGGGCAAATTTTCAACTATATAGCTAACAATATTACTTTAGCTCTGTCCATTCAGAAACGTATTTTTATTTCACTTCAGAAATGTATAAGATTTAAATTTTTTCCCTGAATTAAGACATACAATGCATTTTTGAGTGTGTCTGAAAAAGCAAATTATTTACTGAAAAATCCTAAATTAATGCAACAAGTACTCTTAACCCATTTATTCATAAGATGTTTTGTATTTTCATTTTGTAGGGTTTTCAAAATGTGCCATTGTGATTCTAGATTTAATTGAATCTAATTCATTTTAGGAGGAAATATACAATGGTTGAGGTATTTTATATTATTGGTTTTCAAAATTATTATTATTGTTATTTGCTGACAGTAAAACCATCTTTTCAGACAAAATCTTATGAATAATATCAATAGATAAGAAAGATGAAAGTAGAACTAACCTGGTTGAAGGTGGAGGT
>NW_007727760.1:77268-78437 GCF_000696425.1 Galeopterus variegatus | reverse complement strand
ATTATTGGTTTTCAAAATTATTATTATTGTTATTTGCTGACAGTAAAACCATCTTTTCAGATAAAATCTTATGAAGAATATCAATAGATAAGAAAGATGAAAGTAGAACTAACCTGGTTGAAGGTGGAGGTACGGAGGGGCAGAATCCTCTGTTAAACATTAACTCCACTCACTCTCCTTGGCATGGAAGTCTTTGAGGAGCCTCAAGGGACCTATAAAACACTGCAGAACAATTTTGATTGGGCACTGAACTACAGCAGCACTAATTTTAATCATATTATATCTATTTCCAGATCGCTTTTGTTGACCAACACCACATGGGCTGTGGGTAGGCCACCTACTCTACTCCACTCTTAAGACCGAGAGCCAAAGATGGATCAAGAAGGGTAAAACTGGGGGCGAAGCTTTCGGCGGTAGAGCCACAAGCCTAAAAGTCTTTATGACATGAAGCACCTTAAAGAAATCATTTTTCTCTCTTGAAACTCTAGTCTGGTAAAACAGTTCACATTGAAGATGAAACCTCTAACCTTCAAAAGATTAGTGGGCAGCATTTTGGTGCCTATGAGAAAGAAGGCAGAATGTAGAAGAGCAATTTAAGGCAATTAGATTCTGAGAAAGACATTTACACATTTTTTCAGTTCTGTGAGAAATAGGAAAAATAAGCACAACACAGTGTCAATGAAAATGGCCTTTCCTTTATGAAATTGTGGTGACAGTAGATAGTACGTCCTATCTTTGTGAAATCAACAGGTGATTTCTACCCTATCGTGGTTTGCGAGTTTACTTTTGGAAAATTACTAGAACCACTGAACCCCAAAGCTGGGGAGTCTCTTTTCTATACCACAGGGGTCAACAGAGACATGAGACCTAGTCAGCCACTGAAGCAAGGAATGCGACTGTGTTCTTTCTGTGCAAGATGATTGGAATTTTCTGCCTCTGTCCTGTTTTTTCTTTTTAATAGGCACACTATCTTTATTATTTATAAGCCAATGGTAATTCACTTTTTATACTCTACTAGAAAGTCTTTATCACTGAATAATAAAAAAGCTGTGTGACTGTGTGTGTAAGAGAGAGAGAGAATCATGTGCTTGGTAAGTGAATTACTGATCTCTAAGTGGTTGATTGGAGTTTGCAGTTAGGCTAAAGCTGTTCATAAACCCTTTACCTCA
>NW_007727760.1:76235-77102 GCF_000696425.1 Galeopterus variegatus | reverse complement strand
CTCTAAGTGGTTGATTGGAGTTTGCAGTTAGGCTAAAGCTGTTCATAAACCCTTTACCTCATGCCATCCTCTAGTAATGACAAGAAGTCTAAATACACTTAAATTCTTAAATTCTCTTGCAGCCATGAGCAGCCAGTTGACCCAGTTCTGACCAGTGAGATGTAAGCAGAGGCTGCTGGGTGGTGCTTAGGGTAAATCTTTTAAGTGGGACAGACCCTGTTGGCCTGCCCCTCTGTCCACACACCTTTTACTCATCTCCCTCCTTCTCATGGACTACAGATACCATGCCAAACAATACACTGGCCCTCTGTCATTATGGGGAGGAAAGCCAGACACTGATGTTTGCTAAGCAAAGAGAGGAATGAGCATGTGATGATGGAACATCCGAGAAGAGATGCACAAGCTTAGGCCTCCTGCTCTTGCACTTTTTGTCATGTGAGACCAGCACGACCACCTCTGTGTAAACAACTGTTAGCTGGTTTTTCTGTTATTTGAAGCAGGTACAATTCCAAACCTAAACAGGGTCTAGCTGGGTTGAATAGTAGTCAGAGATCAACTTTCACAAGAGTGCAGGTTTTAACTGCTTTTCCCCATATCAATGCACATATTTTTTATTTTGCCTAGTGCATAGAATGTTTTTATCTGACCTATGTGGTATTTGGTAAGGTTGCAAACACATTTTCCCTCAATTGGCAGTAAGACAAGTCTGCATATTGTATAATTAACATAAACTTTACTTCAGGAGTGGGGTGAAAACATTTTCATGAACAACTATCTACATTCTTGGGGATGTTTGTGGTTACCTTACTCTAGGTCTGAGATTTAGCTTTACCCTTATTAGGTGAGGCTCCACATAACTTCTTGATT
>NW_007727760.1:71292-75585 GCF_000696425.1 Galeopterus variegatus | reverse complement strand
TTGATTCGTTTATGATGAACTTAATTCTGTTTGCAGTAGTGTATCCACTATCTCATTGTCACTCACTAGTGTATCTCTCTCTCATTGTCAGAATAGTGGGATCCAGAAGGCTAAGTACACCAAGGAGATCTAGGAGGAGAAAACTGAAGTGGCTACTTGATCTATTTTTCATCTAGCCTTTAACCTCGATGGGTCAAGACATTCTTGTGGTGCACTTACAGTCTACCTCAGCTTGCTAAGCACATTGGCGTTAGGGATCAAAGGCATGAGTGGCAATAAATGGGCTCAGTATGCCTGTTTTCCTTGTGCCCAGCTCCCCCACAGGAATTTGCATCAAGATTAGTCTGTAGAAGACTCAGAGACTCTAAGTTCTCCCTGATTGGCCAAGTAAGGTGAGGACATGCCCAGAGAACTGGAATTTGGGAAGCAGACTCTCTTGGGAACCTTAAACTGCAGGAACAGCTGTATATTTCAGAGCTAATGTTCCACATGGAGGAAACATGGCTCTTGTGCTGGAAAAGGGATAGGCAGAAACTTAGGTTGACAGGGATGGGATTCATTTACTGTGCCAGAACAGACTCTGCAAGAGCAGCTGTGTGTCTGCTGGGTAACACCGCACATGGAGCAAGGAAGAATCTTTATCTTGGGAGGGGTGAAAATTTGTTTTAAAGGCCAGAAAGGGCTCACACAAAAACCAGTAAACTTCCATTGTGCGTATATTTGGACTTGCTGACTGGCATAATCTTCACTACTCTAGATTATCTTTTCTGTTTTCCTGATTTTTAGCCAAGGATGAGAAGCAGGCATGTTTTTCAGCATTTATTATGGGAATCCAAATTTGGAAATCCAGAGTGCCAACCACAGCGGGCTCTTGTTATAAAAGGGATTTTCTTGACTTATTT
Source organism: Galeopterus variegatus (assembly GCF_000696425.1). Taxonomy (NCBI): domain Eukaryota; kingdom Metazoa; phylum Chordata; class Mammalia; order Dermoptera; family Cynocephalidae; genus Galeopterus; species Galeopterus variegatus. The sequence goes on along the minus strand of NW_007727760.1, from coordinate 74,683 downwards.
ATTGCCAGGTTATTTATTACAACTCACAGTCCAAAGAGGACTTTGAGAGAACCGATGTTTGGAATCCCTCGCTGTGAGGAAAACCAACCAGTTCCTAGGGCCAGAGGGAACTCTGTAGGTTTTTGTAGCTACTGATTGTTGTTATTTGCATGTGAACAGAAAGTTGTTGTTTGGATCTTGAAAGGAGAACCTTGGGAATTTAGGAAGAAATATGATCAATGAAAAAATGATTATTGAAGTTAATGCAGAAACTGTGGGAAAATGAAAGCAGAAAAGCAGGGCTCTTCCCTACTCTAAAGAAAAAGAAAATGGGGCTCTTCCTACTCTAATTGGGGTGGTTGAAGTTGACCAGGTGAAGAAGTAAGGAAATGCTTGAGAGAACTAGGACCTCAGAGAGTCAGGGTGAGATCCTGATGTAACTAGAAAAGAGGTTAAACTAGGAATGTTTATACTACTAATGAAATGTGAAAAGTTGCTCAAGTCCCAGGAAATTTCAAAGTTGAGGAACAGAGTTTATGTGAGCAATTTGGGCATCACAGTTTTCTCATGGCCACTTAAGGGGATGGGCTTGGATAGAAACAAGAGTGGAAGTTTGGGGAAGGATTTCTCCCAAATACGGAAACACAGATGAGACTCTGTTTTGGTAATTGGAAATTATAAGCTGAAAATATTTCTGAGCAAGGATTATAGTTGTGGGATTAGCCGAACCAGTTTGACTTGGTTTACTGATGGAGAAATACTGAAAGAGCCAAGGATTGGGATCATAGAGAATACAAGTATAATGACCTGGAATTTAGAGGATCACATGTTATAAATGTGGATTACCTTGCTCACAGGAGAGAGGAGAGTTCAGAACAGAAACCTCTCAGTTCCACCCCGGATTCCAGAACCAAGGGGGAAAGACTCACTGGAGTAGTAGGCAAGGAATTGTAAGTAATCCTATGCACATGAATGGAAACATTCTGCATATGTGACCATCATCCCTCATGGGCATTGACAGCAAACAAATCTGAGGCATCTTGGTCTAGGCTTTAAGATAATAGAACTGTTCTCAAATTACAGGTTGCTAAACTAATCATGTTTAGTGCTGAAATTTGGTTGTGTTTCCACATCTTATGGGCATTATGTATTTTGAGAGCTCCCAGGTACTCTGAACAGATTGTGCCCAATTTGGAGGAATCCATCATAACTTCAAACAGAAGTGTTCAAGGCTGCAGTCACCCTAGGCTGCAGGTGCTCATGAAGAGACCCAGACTTCATCCAGTAACTGGCATGAGACTCCTCAAACTGAGACTGAGCCACATGCTGGGAAACTTTATTTCACAGATATTTGGAGGGTGGTTGCTTTGTGTCAGGCACTGTTCTCTGTGTTAACAGTGAATATCCTGGTACCCTAGGGCTTATGTTTCAGTGTGATGTGACAAACAACATGCAATAAATACAGTAAAAGGACATATGTGCTGTAGGAAAAAAGAAAGAGCAGGGTCAGGGGGATTAGGATGCCAAGGTGAAGGTCTGCAGGCAGTTTTCAGTGCTGAACAGGGGGTTATGGGCAGGCTTCAATTAGAAAGTGATGTTCAAACAATGACTTGAAGGAGTGAGGGCGTTAGCTTTCTGGGGGAGTCTTGTGCAGGGTCAGCCTTCCAGATAGAGATATGTAGAGTGTTAGAGGAACATGAGAGGCCATTGTGTCAGGAGGGAGAGAAGGGAGAGAAAGTAGAAGGAAAGAGATCAGAAAGGTGGTAAGGGACATTATAGGCGACTATACGAATTTTTTAATTACAGCAATTAAATGGCAGATACATGAAGGATCTGAGTGAAGAGATGACATGATTTGATGTATTTTGAAAGGATCATTCTTAAGTTCAAGTGTAGAGTAGACAATAAAGGAGCAAGGGTGGAAGGATCTACCCAGTGTGTAGCAATGGGGGTGGTAAGAAGAGTCTAGATTTGGGTATAGGTCGAAGGCAGAGTAATAGGGATGGATTGACTCTCAGTATGAGAGAAAGACTGGAATGAAGCCTTTTGGCATGAGCAACTGGAGGAAGGAATGACCGTCTATCTAGGTGGGGAAGGATGTGGGTGCAGTGGGTTTGGAGTGGAAGGAAGATTAAGAATTCAGTTATGAAAATGTTATGGAGATGCTTTTGCCCGTTTCTGACACTTGTATTTGTGGGTAATTGTATTTGTGGTAAAAAAGATTTTATTTTGTTTAACTTTAATATGGCAATAAGCAAGGGACTAGAAAAAGGGGGAGGATTTGAGGTATCCTAGGATGGGGTATATTTTGTATATCTTATAGAGATGATGTTGTATCTTTCAGATTATGGCATTACTTTTCAGCCACACTATACTCTTGCTTAATAACCTTGAATTGATTAAACACTGAGATAGAAATAAACAAGGAAATTTGGTTGGGAGATCTGGAAGGATAGAGAGAGACTGAGAATCAGATTAAAAATTTTCTTGCAAGAAAATCCGTGGGACTGAACTGTCCATCTTGTTGATCCCAGGAATGGTGGGGATATTTAGAATAGCAACCTTGCACAACGCTGAAAAGGCTTTTATGATACAGCACCCATTTTGCTCCATAAGGAGAACAGGTAGATCTCTTGCTTATCTTTTAAGCCCACTCAGCTGAATAAAAAGTACCAAATATGGAGGAGTATCAATGGCACAGTCCAAACGGTAAGAGGAGAGCCCAAGATTGCTTCTCTTTCCTTGTACTTCATGAATAAGAACATTGAAATATCACATCTGGCCTATAACAAAAATGAGTAGAGCCTTGTATGAGATCAACAAAAATGGCACAATCCCTGGCATCCACGTGAAATGTTTTTGTGGTGATTGATGTACTCTCTTGGAATCCCATGCAGTTTATATGGCAAAATGTTCTGGGTTTCCTCCTACTGGGAGAAATTGTCCTCCACTTTGGAAGGCTCAGAAGGCAACAAAAGTAATACACCAACAAAAGGAGGCTTTGGCCAGCTGTGGTTTAGGGGGATTTATCTCCATGGCTTCTCTCAGTGACAGAAACCAGTGTAAGGAATCAGACTTACCTACAATCCTGCCTTGATCACTACCTGGTATTATCAGGTCTCTAACATAAATCTCTTCCCTAGACACCCTAAATGAACAATTGCTGTATCTTTAATACTAGTCAGAAGTTCTGGTAATGTAATGAATAAAGGATTAAAATTCTATATGTATTAAAATATTCTGTCTAAGAAAATTTCATTTTAATTGCAGATTGCAGAATGTACGATTATGTTAATCTATCTTGTTTTTAAGATCATGAACACACCCTTGGACTAGAAAAACACAGGTCCCAAATTAGCTATTTTAGAACAAAAACACCTTCAATTTTAAAGCAGATGTAATCTCTTATTAA
>NW_007727760.1:69536-70545 GCF_000696425.1 Galeopterus variegatus | reverse complement strand
AAATTAGCTATTTTAGAACAAAAACACCTTCAATTTTAAAGCAGATGTAATCTCTTATTAAAGCTTATATTGGAAAGTATGTTTCTCCTTAAACCTTATTATCTGATTTTTTTTCTCTCATCAGCATTTTTGAGGCAATAATACACATAACTCTAACCGTGGGATTCTTGCTATCAAGATGTAAAGTGGCGCTGTTAAAAGACCTCCCACATAGCTTTGAAGCCTTAATATTAAATATGTTTGAGGGCTACATGACTAATTAGCCATAGGTAATTAAATATGGTTCACTTGGTGACTATAGCCACATTCTAAACTATTTGGAAGACTCAAAGCTCCCTGTAAATAAAAGTAAGATTATTTTCATTTCAAAGACCAAGGCTGAGAGAAGGACCCCATAGGTAGTCTGTCACCTACGAGTCCGCACATGTGACTGTGTAAAAATAACTTTCTGAGAGTAAAGATCAACTGCTCTCCTTAAAAGGACAGAGGGACTCAATAACTAATTAGCTTATGTCTCTCTGTTCCTGTAATTACAAACCATGCTGGAATCAACTTTCTGAAAGTGTGAAATAGCTATTACTGTACATGGCTTGCTTCTACCACCACACTCTATTTTTACACGTGGGATATTTCTTTTCTATAGACCTAGTTCAGCTAAAAATTTATATAAGAATTCTCTGTCATGTCTAAAATATAAATATAACATCCTTTTCTAGGGTGAAACTAACACTTTTAAGAGGAATACAAGGAAAAGGTTTAGATTAATGAGCTGAACGTTAGAAGTCAAGAGCTATAGACTCTTCTTTTTATTTTCAAAACAAACCTGTGCCAATTTTCATTTTGGAATAGTTATCTCATAATTTACTTCTTTTTTTTTTTGACCTTAAAAATGGTACAATCCAGGGCCGGCCCAGTGGCGCACCGGAGAAGTGCGCCGCTTGGGAGCGTGGTGGCACTCCTGCTGAGGGTTCGGATCCCATGTGGAGACCGGTTCCCGCTCACTGGCTGA
>NW_007727760.1:57580-69378 GCF_000696425.1 Galeopterus variegatus | reverse complement strand
ACCGAGGGTTGCGATCCCGTTACCAGTCAGTAAAAAAGACAAAAAGGAAAAAAAAATGGTACAATCCAATAGACATCCGTATTCATTATCAAGTCAAACTTATTGGAAGGATTCATGCGAGTGAATTGTTTTAAGGATTGAATTTGTTTTTTAAAAAATCATAAGTAGCATTTAAAAATAGACAACTGAGTAAAAGTAACATAGTGACATAAAGATAGACATGTATTTTCACAAAAATTCATTACAACTAGTTGAAAAATGGGGAAAAAAACCCAACAAACCACCAACTAGTTAATTTGATCTACTCAATACCAAATATTTTTCAATACATTGCCCTGTTGTATTTATCATAGCAATCAGGCATTGTCTTCTTCCCCTGCCATATTCACTGTTGGCTGACAGTGTATAAAGATGAGCCCAAATTTGATATATTACCATTATCTCAGAACCTTTTAGACCTACAGTGACCTGTGATAGCTACACCTGGGTGACTCCCTCTCATTTTTCAGGTCTTAATGTCCTGTCCTCAGAGAGGTCTTTGTTAATACGCTGCTATCTAAAGAAGTGCTCTCTCTGTCTAAGCACTTTCTCTTTTACACATCACTTTGTTTCATCCCTTCAGAACATACCATATATAAATAAATTAAATTAAATTACTTTGTTTTAAAATTTTCTTTGGGGTTATTACCTAATTTTCTACTCTAGAATGAAAGTTTCATGAAGACAGGAACCTTGCTTCTCTGGTCTGTCAATGCCTAGCTCAATGCTAAGATGCTCAGTAAATAATTACTAAATGTGTGAATTAATGAAGGTGGAAAATGGATCACTGCCAAGATCACTCAATACTGTTAATAATTGATCAACTATATGCTGAGGTTATAGGAAAATACAAAGAATTATATGTCTTTCAGTAAGTGGTTTTGTAGTTCTAGAAATCAGACATTTACAAGCATGCTTAGTTGTAGAAATATTTTTCTGCAAACTAGGGATGCAAGAAAAATAACTGTCATTCCAAGACTAATTTCTATATTGAGCACTGGTTGAGCTGGTGGAAACTTAATTAAAGCAATTTGATGTCCCTCCCACCCTCCACTGAGTTATATTTAATTTCAGGTGGCTGAAATGCTGACAAAGTATTCAGTGGTTATTTTAGTATAATGGTAATCGTTTAGCCACAAAGGCCCCAAGTGAGATGCCCATCACCAACTATTTGACCATAAGACACCCCTTGTTTCTGTCCTGAAAATTTTCTTCAATGTTGTCTTCTTCCACGGAATTGGCCCCAAGTGAGATGCCCATCACCAACTATTTGACCTATCCTGTCCAGATAAGACACCCCTTGTTTCTGTCCTGAAAATTTTCTTCAATGTTGTCTTCTTCCACGGAATTGAACCTTGCTCATCAGTACCCTACCCTTATTCTGACTCACAGGACTAGAGAAAGACAGAGTGGAAGCCAAGCAATTTTTAATACCTTAAAACAACCATCACTTATTTGCTCTCAATTCTGCAGGTCAGCAATTTGGGCAAGGATTAGCTGAGATGGCTCGTCTCTGCTCCAGGTGGTGTTGGCTGGATTCATTTATGCACTTGTGGACATTCGGCAGGCAGGTTGGGGGCTGACTTGTTCTGAACAGGCTCACTAACATAACTGACAGGTACTTGAGGCTATCAGCCGGGGCGCCTCAGGTCTCCTTCATGTGCTCTGTCCACATGGCAGCTGGGTTCCAGGCAAGTCCTAATGTATAACTACTCATCCTGCTTCTGTTTGTACTGTATTTGGCCAAAGAAAGTCACATAGCCAGTCCTAGAATCACTCAGGTAGAGAATTACACAGGGTATGGACAGTGGGAGAAGTGAGTCATTGAGGGAACAAGCTAGATGATGTTTGCAGGCAACAATAAACTAAGAGCTACATCTTCTACAATCCATTGTTATGTCCTCAAATATGATTAGGACAAACCAGCCCGGAGATCACATAATTAGAATTGAGAAGCACAGGGTTTATATCAATGCTTTCATGTCTGAGGCAGTGTTTCCTGGTAACTCATTGTTAGAAGCATCAGTATGAAATCCAAGGCAGAGTTAAAAAGCTTGTTAAGTAAATCCTTGCTGTAAAAAAATGAAGCCACCAAATATTGGAAACAAACAACTCATTCATTTTGAGAAACAAAGAACACACCAGGAATTAAAGAAGCATTTCTGGCTACTTAGAAAATCATTAGCTTCGCAAATCTTTCTTATGTAATTGGTATTTGAGGCAGCTTAGTGGAAAAGGATGTTATTTTGTTTTTATTAAGCATCAAATATTTAATGCATTCATATAACACATTTTAAGAAAAATCACCCTTATCTGAGGCAATCTTGACTGTGCCATGCTATCAAACTTTATTGCTCATTTTGTAGTCATGAGGAACAGTTCATAGTTCTAATGAAACAGGATATATTTTGATTAGCATAGCAATTTTTAGTGAAACATTTATAGTATCCTAAAATGATTAAGTAATAGTAATTAATGCCATATTCATTTCTTATTGTAAAATAAAGATGGTTATTATCATCATGCAGTGTAAGATAAAATGGGTTGCTTTACTGAGAGTCAAGTCACAAAGTAGAATGTACAGATTACACACAGCCACTTCCGTCGTCTGTTCCCTGCTTTTAGTCTGTGTTCCAGTGTTCTTTAGTAATGCAAACACCACACAGGTATTTCCTATATGTTACTGGAAGGCTATGGATCAGACAAAGTTGTGAAATAATAGAAAGAAACAAAATGCCCAGAGACAGAAAGCACAAACAGCTTGCTGAGTGCATCTTTCAGTGACTCTGCTGAAACTGAGTTAGATAGCAAGACCGCAATAATAGCCTTCAAATATAACCATTTAAGAATCATTATTTCAGCCATTTCTTAGCATAGGAAAGAGAAGAGAAACTAATGTTTGCCATGAGTATTTTCTATGTGCCAAGAAGTGGTCTGATTACTTCACATGTATTGTTTCCTTTAGACATAGGAAAACTCTCTGTCTGCCAACTAATTCATGATATTGTTGATTAACTGACCAGATCTTGGAATTTCTATATCATGGTACATGCAGACAGACAACAAAAAGAGGAAAATAAATGGAAATTAAAGGTGGAAGGGAATGATTTTTATATTCTTTCCCCCCTAGAGTCCTCCATTATTACTTATAAGCATATCCCCAAGATATTTCATGTTTGGTTTCAAAGCACTCCAATAAAGCGAGTATCACAATACAGCGAGTCATGTAAACTTTTTGGTTTTCCAGTGCACGTAAAAGTTACATGTAGTCTATTGAATGTGCAATAGCATTATGTCTAAAAGTATACATACATAATTAAAAATGTCTTATTGCTAAAAACAGCCAATGATCATCTGAGCCTTCAGTGAGTCATAATCTTTTGGCTGGTGGAGGGTCTTACCTCCATGTTGATGGCTGCTGACTGATCAGGGTGGTGGTTGCTGAAGGTTGGGGTGGCTGGAGAAAATCCCTAAAATAAGAAAGTAATGAAGTTGGCTGCATCCATTGACTCTTCCTCTCACAAAAGATTTCTCTGTAGCCTGTGATACTGTTTGATAGCATCTTATCCACAGTACAACTTCTTTCAAAATTGGAGTCAATCCTCCCAAATCCTGAAGCTGCTTTATCAACTAAGTTTATGTAATACTCTAAATCCTCTGTTGTCATTTCAACAATTTTTACAGCATCTTCACCAGGAGTAGATTCTATCTCAACAAACCACGTTCTTTGCTCATTTATGAAAAGAAACTCCTTATTAGTTAAAATTTTATCATGAGACTGCAGCAATTCAGTTACAACTTCAGGCTTCACTTTTAAATCTAGTTTTCTTATTATTTCCACCACATCTGCAGTTACTTCCTCCACAGAAGTCCTGAAGCTCTCAAAGTCATCCATGAGGTTTGGAGTCAACTTCTTCCAAACTTCTATTCATGTTAGTATTTTGACCTCATCCCATGAATCACAAATGTTCTTAATGGCATCAAGAATGGTGAATCCTTTACAGAGGTTTTAAATTTACTTTGCTCAGACCCATCAGAGGAATCACTGGATTAAATAATAAGACTTGAAAGTCAAAATGACTCTTTGATCCATGGGCTGCAGAATGGATGTTGTGTTAGCAGGCATGATAACAGCATTAATCTCCTTGTACATCCCCATCAGAGCTCTTGGGTGACAAGATGCATTGTCAATGAGTAGCAATATTTTAAAAGGAATCTTTTTTCTGAGCAGTAGGTTTAAAATATTCAGTCAACCATGTTATGAACAGAGGTGTTGTCACTTCTTAAATGCCCCATCTTTCAATGACTGTAATAGGATTATTACACCCTCTTAACATGGTTACAACGGAGATCAAGTTTCCAATATATGAACTCTTGGGGGACACGTTTGACCCATAGCACATACCTTTGTATGTGCGTGAATATTTCTGAGAGATTCCTGGAAATGTAACTGCTTGGCCAGATGATACGCATATTTTAAAACTTGGATTAATGATACTGAATTGTTCTCCAAAAAGTGCTATCTATTCACATGTTCACCCTCTCCAAATGTTAATGCCTGATTTCCCATAAAATGTTTAACAGTAATTAGTGTCAATCTTTATAATTTTTGCAGTAGGATGGGTGAAAAATTCTATCTTGTTTTATTTTACTTTTGCCTGCTTTTTAGTGAGGTTGAGAATCTATATTTTTATCATCCAATTGTGAGCATTCTGTAAATTTTCTATGTAATACATTTACTTGGGTTGCAATTTTCCACAGTAAAATAATTTTAGATTAACTTTACATATATGTAAATATAGTTCTGCATTTCTCCTGAGAATTCCTATTTTTCTTAAGCTCCAAACACAATAAAGGTGACAGAGACGGTAACTCTTTTGCTTCTTCTTTTTTGTTTATATGTACAGGCTAACTTCCAGCTGCTTTAGAAGCAAGCACATTAATTTTTAGATCATCAAAATATATTTTTGACGGGAATTCATTTCATTGTCACTACTCTGTATTCTAGATGCTCCAAAGGTCATGTCATTTCAACAGTCTCCCTCACCGTTGAGGGACAAACAAATATATTTCATCATATTTGTTGAAACAGTGAAATCTATTCTTATTTTGCTTTCCAAGGCTGATATTGTTTCAACAAAAATCCTTCACGAAATGTGGCATGAAATCATATCTTCAAATTCTGTTTAGATACGTAATATGTGCATTTCATCACTTTAAAAGAGATACTACTAAATTATTAGAGGGAGTTTCAACAAAAATCCTTCACGAAATGTGGCATGAAATCATATCTTCAAATTCTGCTTAGATACGTAATATGTGCATTTCATCACTTTAAAAGAGATACTACTAAATTATTAGAGGGATGCACCTACGAGTTTTTGAAGACAGAATTGTAGTATGAAGATGTGAATGTGAAAAAAAAAAGATGTGGATATAGTACACAGGGGATGAATTAGGACACCTGGGTTTTGGCCCTGTTATGGCATTAATTAATTTCCTTTTACTTGTGATATGTGTAGGTTGTAATTTACAGTTTCTATAGTTCCTTTTGTCTTTTACCTTCTGTGGTACATGATACAATTTTATGCCCTGCACTTTCTTAGCATGCTGGTATTCAGATTGAAAATATTCTTTTGAGGTCAGTGAAACGTTGGCCAGTTGTCCCCATGAAAGGACACAATGCTTTAGAGGAAAATATGAGGTATTACCATGACCATTACTAACTACAAAACATTTTTGATTCTCTACTTTATAAGCATTTTTTGCAGGGAATTGAAGACTATATCAACACTCCAACTGGCAGTCAGATTTACAGAAAATTTAAAGCTTAATTCAGCAGTGAAATTTGTCAGTCAGAATGACTGACATCATAACAACTCCAAACCTACATCTTAATTTGTCATTTGAAGGCCAACTATTCCTTGTCAGTATTAAGCTGACTCGAAATAAACTCTTGAACCTCAAAAACTGTAAAAATGTAAATATACAAAACATAAAAGTTTTCTTTTGAAATTGTTAATTCAGATTTAAAAATGTGTCTTTAACACTTTAAAAGAAAAAATCCTCCCACTGGCATCCTAACATTTCTAATCTTGAAATCTAACTGTATTTGAATCTGAATGCTATCTTTGGATCTCACCAGGATACATATAAATCAAAGTCCTAAGAGGAATTACCAGACCTATAGATAACTATGTTAACTATTGAACTATAAAAAACTGTTTTATAAAAAGTCAGAAAAATATCTACTTGTATAGCTAAGTTACTTCATTAAAATTATTTTCCTGATTGGGGCTACTCCAATGTAGAGTAATGGAGGATGGCCTGAGTGTGCAATATCATGTGTGCACAGTAGGCTACATGCTAGTCTTTTCTTAAAGCCTTACATTGATAAAATGCAAATATTTTACACATCTTGTATGCATTATGCAGAAAAATACACATTTTATGTAACTACTAAATTTTTGTGTTTAAAAAACCCTAAAATCTCAATATACCTCTTTAAGAGCTATGTCACAAGAAGTCTTTTGAGGAAAGGTGACAACCTTTGTGGAAAGCAGAATCAATGCTATAATAATAAGCTTACTGATTCTGAGTGAAAGGAAGCCATTGTGAATTAATAAAAATATCAATATTCAATATTTTTTTACCTTACTTTGTACTTTACTTTGTTTGATTCAGGACAGACATTATGGCAGAGGGTCAAGAACATCTGACAAATTGTTGAGAGATGTAAATTCTGGTCCTGGCATTTGCACTGACACCTACAATCTATGTCACCTTGGAAAGGTAATCTTTTTGGGCTAAGGTTTCCTTATTTGCCAAATGAGGTACTGATGGTTCTTGAAGTCCGTTCTGTCTCTGATATTCTGATTCCAAGATTCACATTCATCATGACAAATTCTCCAGTGCATGAACTACTAGCTGGAAGTAGTAAAAGTACTTTTGGGAGCAGCTATGATATTTCCTCCCATTCATTTATTCATCAAATATTATTAATTTTTTAATGTAGGCACATTCTAGGCATTAGGAATAGAATATGAATAAAATATCATCCCTGGTCCTAGGAAACATATAGTTTAGTAGGAGGCAGCCATGTAATAAAAAAGTGTTGTAAAATATTACAGATACTCTGTTAAAAGTCTGTACACAACATATAATGTGCAGGGGGTACACATGAGGGAGAAATCAGTGCTACTGTTTGGTTGGGGATGGGAGAGCTGACTGGAAAGTTTCTGTAAAGGAGGCAAGAATTGAATGATCTTTTAAAATATGAGTTGACTAGAGAGATGGTGGATGGTAGCAAGTAGGTGAGAGTGGGGAGCTAAAGAAATACTGCACCGAAACAGTTATTAACTTACAATAAATTACAGTTTAGGCTCAAAGGAAGTATAATCATTTGATGAGCTAAATTCCACTTTGCAAATTAACACCAGGGAATTATGATTGTTAATTAATATGATGATCACCCCTGAGTTGTAGTAAGGTGTTCACAACACAGAAGAAAGTTGTAAGTTGTCCTTTTGAGGAAATTTAACTAAAAGAGCTTCATAATTTGTAGTTAATTGCTTTTATTTATTTTTTCTTCCTTGTGCATGTAATGGATCATGACATAAAACAGAAAGGCACGCTGTTACATCTATTTTTTAAAACTAAAGAATAAAGAAAATAGATTGCTTATTGCTGAGTGAACCTTTATATCTAACTATATATACTAGGAAGTATGCTTTATCAAATCATAATGCTAACAGAACAAATTATGACTAGCAGGTTAATGTTTGGTATTTAACAGCCCAAAGTAAAAAGCAGGCACTAATGCTACAGCAAGCTGGTCATTAACCACTACAATTTCTTTGGGTTATCAGTGTTATATCATGATCATATTTAATGGCTTAACGGTTTTATATGCTGTGTACATTGCATTTACCTCACCTACTGCTCATAGAGATGGCCTTTATATCCCTGCAGAAACTGTGCTTCTACGAAAATATTGGAAATGATAATGAATCTATCATTCTCTTTTATTTGTGTTGATCATTCTGAGGAGAGGATACTTGAATGTGACATGGGTTGAATGACAGGCCTCCCATATGCCATTTGAGCTGTTCAGTTCTGGGCTTTGTGTGACATAAACACATCTCTTATCTCCTAGACTAGACTGTAAACTACTCTGAGGTAATGGCCTTGTTTTACTTTATTATTATTATTATTATTATTATTATTATTATTATTATTATTATTATTATTATTATTATTATTATTATTATTATTATTATTATTATTATTATTATTATTATTATTATTATTATTATTATTATTATTATTATTATTATTATTATTATTATTATTATTATTATTATTATTATTATTATTATTATTATTATTATTATTATTATTATTATTATTATTATTATTATTATTATTATTATTATTATTATTATTATTATTATTATTATTATTATTATTATTATTATTATTATTATTATTATTATTATTATTATTATTATTATTATTATTATTATTATTATTATTATTTCATTGTTAGGAGTTCTGCCCTCCTCACCTCAGAACTGGTGGAAGGCTTCAGATACACCTAAGATGATACTCTAATGTTTGCTAAAGAAATAGCATAAATACACAGCATATAACACCTCGATGCAAAACAAATTAGTGTTTCATATTTTTGTCATTGGGACATGAATTTTATTAATGAGCAGATCATCGTGCAGTTAGCCAGCCTTGATTTTGAATCTGGTTCTGTAAGGAATGGTAAAGTAGAAGCTCACATTTGTTGGGCGGCCTGTTAATATTGTATGTGCAGTATTCCAAACATGTTGAGTTTCCAAATCTCGTCGAGTCCTTATAACAACACTAAAAAGTATGCCCAACATTCTCTTTCACAGGTGGAAGAACTAAGGCACAGACATATTAATTCCCCAGGTTCCTCCAGCTGATAAGTGGTGCAGCTGGGATGCTACACAGTCATTACCCAAAGTTTGTACGCTGCTCTTTTTCCAAAAGCCACAATTCCTGTGTGCCCCTGGGTATGTTATTAGCATCTCTAAACCTCGATTTTCCTATTTCTAAATATGAAGGTGTGATGGTTAATTTTACGTGTCAACTTGGTTCAGCTGTGATGCCCAGTTGTTTAGTCAAATACCAGTCTAGATGTTGCTGTGAGGTATTTTAAAGATCTGACTAACCTTTCAATTGGTAGACTTTTCTTAGTAATAAAATAAGTTTTATAATGTATACACATAACATCTTTTCAAATTTACTAAATGTATCAGCACGAATATTCTGTTACTGACTGCAGTGACATTTACTTATTTGCTTTCGCACGTGAGCAGTGATAATCCATATACACCATGTGGCTGTGAGCAATTGCTCCCTTCTGAAGACGAAGGTTAGAATGGTCTGTAACCATCATAAGTTATTCACTGTGGGTACAATGTCAATACATATTTCCCACAATGTTGTTCTGTCTTTTTATTTTCATCTAGATATTCCTCATTTTCATGCAATACATTTTTTACATTGGAAAAGCATTTCATTATTAATTTCTTAATTGGATAAGTAGTATGATGAATTGGACACTCAATTCACTTTTCCCTCCACAGCGAATTAGAAACCACTGCGGTTGTGAAGTCTTATATTGAGGATCTATAGGGATACAAGATGAGAGAGAGAAAGAGAGAGAGAAGGAGGGAAAGGAGGGAGAAAGAGAGATTTGAGAGGGCATCAGGAAGGCTCTTTATTTCTTAAACTATTACCAGCATCTAATTACTAGTAGCTGAAATTTAATTTACAAGAAAGGCTTAATTCTAAATACTCTTGGGAAGGCAGCATATAGACAGAATTCACACTAAGATGTCCATTGCAAGCTCCTACAGGGCAGGGACTGTATCTTGAGCACTTTTGTAGACTGGACTACTTGCACATAATAGATACTTAATAAATATTTTGATTAAAGAAATGATGCTAGAATCAATTCTGGAGACTGAATTTGATGAGGTAGGTAAGTGTTGATGTAGCAGAAGTTTGATGGCAGAGGTAGGGAAATTGATGGTGTAGGAAGTAGTAAAAACAAAAACAAAAACAAAAAACAAAAAACACTGAGTAAACTTTGCAAGGGAATAAGCAAACTGTACACATTTATCAATTTGCCAAGACAGATCAGGATCTTGTTATGCTTTCCATTTCTATTTAGGTCTTAGGTATTGTGTTGGTTAATTTTATGTCAACTTGACTTGCCATGGGATGCCCAGATGAAATATTATTTCTGGGTGTGTCTGTGAGGATGTTTCCAGAAGAGATTAGCATTTGAATTAGTAAAGATCACCCTCAATGTGGGTGGGAATCATCCAATCGGTTGAGGGCCTGCATAAAACAAAAGGAGGAGGAATTCTCCCCATTTTTCCTGCCTTACTGCATGAGATGGGACATCTCACCTCTTCTTCTCTGGTCCATATATTGGGATTAACATACACCATTGGCTCCCCGAGTTCTCAAGCCTTCATACTTGGACCGAATTACACCACCAACTTTCCTGAGTCTCCGGCTTGCAGACAGCAGCAGATCATGGGACTTCTCAGCCTCCATAACTGTGTTAGCCAATTCCTCATAATAAATTTCTCTCTCTCTCTCTCAACACACACACACACACACACACACACACACACACACACACACACCCCTTCTCTCCCCCTCTCTCTCTACTGGTTCTCGTTCTCTTTCTTTGGAGAACTCTGACTTATACAGGTATGCATTGTGTAGTGGATTGAATTATGCATGCCCAAAACTCACTAAAACTTGAATTGTGTCCTGCAAGTTTTATGTATTAGAAAGTTGGCCCCAACTGTGACTGTTAGGAGAGGGAAAATCCTGTTTTGGTGATAGAAAGGTGGAGCCTTGAAGAGGTGATTGGATTGTGGGACCATGCCATAGGGAATGGATTAAAAATAGTGGTCAGCAGTGTTTCCGAGGGCTTTAAAAAGAGTGTGTGAGGAACTCTCTCTCTCTGTTCTCTCTCTGCTCTGCGATTTTTGCAATGTGATACCCTGCCGTTACTGAAGACACCACCAAAGAAAGCCTTCATCAGATGTACTCCCTGGACTTTGGACTTCCTAGCCTCTGAAACTGTAAGCAGTAAATTTCTTTTTTTTTTTTATTGGTTATGAATATTCATGGGGCACAAAGCAAATTGTCACCAATTGTTCCTAAGTTGCGGTGGCCAGATCCATACTAGCAACATGCCCATTACCACAAATTATGATTATACCATGTCCCCCACCCATTACCCCCCAATTATCCCTGACCTCCCTACCCATCCCCCTTTCCCCACTCCACATTTTATCCCTAGATACGCTCTCTCCCTCTCCAAGTCCAATGCTCCACTGTGGTTTTTCTTTTCTTCCTTCTTTCTCTCTTAGTTCCCACTTATGAGTGAGCACATATGGTATTTATCCCTGTGGGCTTTGCTTATTTCACTCAACATAAGTTTCTCCAAGCACATCCATGTTGTTGCAAATGGGAGTATTTCATTCTTTTTTATGGCACAATAGTATTCCATGGTGTATATATACCACAGTTTCCTTACCCAGTCATCTATTAATGGACATTTAGGTTGTTTTTTTATATCTTGGCTATTGTAAACAGAGCTGCTTTTCCTTATGCACTCATCCATTGATGGGCATTTTAGGTTGGTTCCATGTCTTGGCTATTGTAAACAGAGCTGTGATGAACATGGGAGTGCA
>NW_007727760.1:13139-56580 GCF_000696425.1 Galeopterus variegatus | reverse complement strand
CACACACACACACACACACACACACACACACACACACACACACACACACACACACACACACACCCCTTCTCTCCCCCTCTCTCTCTACTGGTTCTCGTTCTCTTTCTTTGGAGAACTCTGACTTATACAGGTATGCATTGTGTAGTGGATTGAATTATGCATGCCCAAAACTCACTAAAACTTGAATTGTGTCCTGCAAGTTTTATGTATTAGAAAGTTGGCCCCAACTGTGACTGTTAGGAGAGGGAAAATCCTGTTTTGGTGATAGAAAGGTGGAGCCTTGAAGAGGTGATTGGATTGTGGGACCATGCCATAGGGAATGGATTAAAAATAGTGGTCAGCAGTGTTTCCGAGGGCTTTAAAAAGAGTGTGTGAGGAACTCTCTCTCTCTGTTCTCTCTCTGCTCTGCGATTTTTGCAATGTGATACCCTGCCGTTACTGAAGACACCACCAAAGAAAGCCTTCATCAGATGTACTCCCTGGACTTTGGACTTCCTAGCCTCTGAAACTGTAAGCAGTAAATTTCTTTTTTTTTTTATTGGTTATGAATATTCATGGGGCACAAAGCAAATTGTCACCAATTGTTCCTAAGTTGCGGTGGCCAGATCCATACTAGCAACATGCCCATTACCACAAATTATGATTATACCATGTCCCCCACCCATTACCCCCCAATTATCCCTGACCTCCCTACCCATCCCCCTTTCCCCACTCCACATTTTATCCCTAGATACGCTCTCTCCCTCTCCAAGTCCAATGCTCCACTGTGGTTTTTCTTTTCTTCCTTCTTTCTCTCTTAGTTCCCACTTATGAGTGAGCACATATGGTATTTATCCCTGTGGGCTTTGCTTATTTCACTCAACATAAGTTTCTCCAAGCACATCCATGTTGTTGCAAATGGGAGTATTTCATTCTTTTTTATGGCACAATAGTATTCCATGGTGTATATATACCACATTTTCCTTATGCACTCATCCATTGATGGGCATTTTAGGTTGGTTCCATGTCTTGGCTATTGTAAACAGAGCTGTGATGAACATGGGAGTGCAGGTATCCCCTTGACATGATGATTTCCATTCCTCTGGGTATATACCCAGAAGTGGGATTGCTGGATCATATGGAAGATCTATCTGTAGTTGTCTGAGAAACCTCCATACTGTTTTCCATAGTGGCTGTACTAATTTACAGTCCCACCAAAAGTGCAGGAGCATTCGCTTCTCCCTACATCCTCACCAGCATTTGTTATTCTCTGTCTTTTTGATCATAGCCAGTCTAACTGGGGTGGTGAGATATCTCAATGTGGTTTTAATTTGCATTTCCCTGATGACTAGTGATGTTGAGCATTTTTTCATGTACGTGTTAGCCATTTGTATGTCTTCCTTTGAAAAATGTCTATTCAGTTCCTTTGCCCATATTTTCAATTTCTTATAAATCACCCCGTTTCTGGAATTTTGTTATAAGCAACAGAAACAGACTAATACATACTGTGTTGTTGAGTCAACTGGCTAGCCAGCTACTCTGCCAGTAGCAGTTGAACCAAGAGCATCCCCTGCATTAAGCCCAGGAGGCAGCCAATGGTGGGGATGACAGGCATCCAGTGATGCTTGGCTTCCCTTGGCTGAGGTCTTGCCCTGATCAGCAAATACAACCTCCCTGCCATGCCTACAACACAATGTCTGTACTCACTGCTGAACTGCTATCCTGAAAGGGTTTATGTAGCTTCCATAAGGGGCCTAATTTGGAATCTTGCAGCAGCTTAGTCACTGAAAGAAATATGGCTCATTGCATGCCATGTGATATAAATTAAAGTTAATGTTATATATGATGAAATGTCCTTTTAGATATTATGTGTAATTTTGAATATTAGGAAGTCCCAGTAGGCTAATTTTTTAGAATCCAGTGTACAAGATTTCCTGCTATATTACTTCTTTTAAATAAAGCACTAGAAAAGGTTATATGAATAATTATATTTTTAGCATAGAAGGTAGACTAAACATATACAAAGTTATTGATAATATGCTGAAAATATCTATCACAAAAAAACAGGCAAAAGGTTAGCATATATTACATAAAAACTCATACTTTTTTTTCTAATAAAAACAATGAAACTCCCCAAAGACTTGCATAAGAGGAGATATAATTTGTTAACATGCATATGGAAAAATGTCCAACTAGGCTACAAAAAAATTAAATTTAAAGCATCTATGAAATTACCTCAGATTCTAGCTGTGTGACCCTGGAAAAATTATTTAATCTCCCTGCTTCAGGTTTTTCATCCGTTAAATGAGGTAAAAATATGACACAGGAATGCTATGAGAATTTAATGTATTTTTATGCATGTATTAACTATGCATGAAAAATGCTGAAATACTACCTGGCTCAGAATAAAAATCATTACACTTGTTACTATTATTACCCCAATATTTTTAAAAAAAATTATAATCCCCATGCCAAAAAACATGCTGGGAAGTGTGCATATGCCAATATTGCAGCTATCAGTGTAAAGGAGAATAAACTTGCTGGAAATCACTATAAAAATATGGCTTAAGAATTTAAACTTTTATGTTCTTGACATAATAATTCCAATTAAGGTTATTTATCATAAGGAAAAAAATTCAAAGAAAAAATAATAACTCTTTGCACAATTTACATATCCCTCACACTATTAGAATGCTTAAAAAATTTTTTCCTATAAAGAAATACGATGCAGTCATTACAAATAATAATTATAAAGATTATTCAGCCAACCAAAAAACATTACTATGATAAACTGAATAACACAAAAAGAATATAAAATTGTCCTTGTAACAAAGATATCTTATAATTTTTCATTACAGTGAGTTTTTCCTCTTTCTGGACCCCACACACCATGTAGCTCCAGGGTAGAAGGCAAATGCCTCTTTGTGAAGGAATAGAAAGCAACATGAACACAGGAAAAGGAAACTGATTCCATCCCCTTTCTATTTCTGTGGAGACAGAAAGGCAGATAAGGCAAGTACAGTAATGAGGCATGTCTGTCATGGCCTCCCCTCCGAGCTGAAATATTGGACAGAATGGGGGTTATTGAATACATACATTAATGAAGAAGCCACAAAACAGAGAAGCTTTTAGCCCTGCTCTCTATTTGAGTAGTGGAAGAAGAGGAAGTCTGCCATGCGTGGCAGCAATATGGGGCAGTAGGATGAAAGAGTGCATGCTAAGCTTTAGTGGACAGGCACAACTAGAGCTATGAAGCCACTCCACTATTAGCTCCAATTGACAGGGTTCCAAGGGAAATGGGTCCAAGGGTAAGAGGACATGCACCATGAACTGTGAGGGAATAAAGGAAGCAGCTAAGATGAGAACTGTGATGGTTAGTTTTATATGTCAACTTGACCTTGTTATGGGGTTCCCAGATTGAACATAATTGCTAGGTGTGTCAGAGAGGGTGTTTCAGGATGAGATTTGCATTTGAATCAGTAGACTCAGTAAAGTAGATGGCCCTTCTCAATGTGGGTGGGCATCATTCAATCCACTGAGGGCCTCAGTGGAACAAAAGGTGGAGGCAGGAGAAATTCAACTCTTTTGTTTCCTGCCTGCCTGCTTGAGCTGGACATTTGTCTTCTCCTGCCCTTGGACTGGGATTTACACCAACACCTCCCCTGGTTCTCAGGCCTTCAGACATAGAGTGGATTATACCACCAGCTTTCCCGGGTCTCAAGCTTTCAGATGGCAGATCATGAGGCTTCTCAGCCTCCATAATCATGTCAGCCATTTCCTCATAACAAATCTCTTCATATATACATACATTTATACACCCCCCCCATTGGTTCTGTTTCTGTAGACAACCCTGGCTAATGTAAGAGCCTTTCATGAAGAGTTTATTTTGAGGTAGAAAAGACTTTGACACATAAGCCATGGGAAATTCAGTTCAAATAGGAACTACTTGAAATCTGTGACTGATACCCAGGGAAGTGAAAGCTAGGTGGTGACAAAAATAAGGGAGGTTGTCAGTCTCTGGTTGAGGCAAAAGAATAAATCATAAATGTACCACCACTTGCTCAGTGGATAGCAATGTAAAGGACACTGTAGGCAGAACAATGCCCCCCACCCACAAATGTCCATGTCCTAATCCCTGGAATTTGTAAATATGTTATCTTAGATGACAAAAACAACTTTGCAGATGTGATGAACCTGATGGAGGGACACAGATTAGCAGGGACAGAGATTATCCTGGACTATCCCTGTGGGCCCAAGGTAATCACAAGGTCCCTTATAAAGGTGAAAAAGGGAGGTAGGGATGTCAGATAGAGAAGGAGATGTGATAATGAGAGCAGAGGTCAGAGGGATATGGCCATGAGCCAAGGAATGTGGGCAGCTGCTAGAAGGTAGAAAAAGCATGAAAACAAATTCTCCCCTACAGTCTTGAGAAGGAACACTTAGCTCTGCCGACACCTTGATTTTAAGACTTCTGACCTCCAGAATTGTATAATAATATACTTGCATTGTTTTAAGCCATTAAGTTTGTGGTAATTGTTACAGGCTGCAATAGGAAACTAATACAAGGCCCAAGAAACAAACCAATAGAGATCCAGAAGATACCATGCAGATTTCAGGTCAAGAGTCTGCCATGGCCATGTGAGCTCATTGGTGCACCCATATCCCAGGCACCACCTTGAGGAGCTAGGGCTGAGATAAGAGGTGTTCAGTTTCCCTGGGTTTGGGTTTCAGCACACACCTCTAGGTTTCAAGCCACTTCTCAAGGTCTCAAGCTCCTCCTGTAGACCCTCCCCTAGAGGAGAGTGACTCTTGCTATTTAGACCTATTATTGGCACCATTGAGGGAAATTGAGACCACAAGGAGGTGGTTTATGTAAATCCAGTGGCTGGGCATGCTCAGTAGAGAAGGGTTGTATAACCCTGGAAGTTGAACATGCTCAGTGGGGTGGAACTTATCCTTTGAATGACCTTTCATTAGCGGTGCTAAAGAGCACAAAATATTCTTGAATATGTTTAGAACATTCAGTAGAATTTGACCAATAAACATGCTCCAAAAGGAGACCAACTGAGCATATGCAAGACTATGTTACATAACAGGGAACCACCCCTTAATTGAATATTCATTCAGTAGTATGAATATGTATTAGATAGTGAAACTACAAAAGCTGAATCCTGGCAGAAGGTGGGGTTGTTGTTCACATTCCTGGGGCCAACCTGCACATCTCTGGCTGAGGTGTGTTTGCTTTACTTTTGTATTGTCACGCTCATGAGCCAGCCTGCACTCTGTACTAAACTTTAAGTGTGTATTTCTTACTTTTGTATTAAACTTGGTGTGGGGTCCTGCCCAGTCTCTGGAGGTAGGCCGCACTTTCTCTGTGAAGTCTGTATTTCTTATCTGTTATGTTAAACCTGTTTTCATCTTCTGCTGTGACTCTGTGCTTGATTCTTTCCTGGCAGAATTAAGAACCTGGTAAGAGGACAGGGTGGATTGAAGCTGCCTATTGGGCCTTCCCAGACCCTCTCCTCTGACACTGGGGGGAGAGAGTGGCAAAGGTGGAAATGGGGAGAATCTAAAAGTCGGAGAGTATTTATGTGAAAGATACTGGCTTATTTTAATGAGACAGTTTAAATCAAAACAGGCATAAACTTCTCATGATGGTCAAGTTTAAATTTTTTCTCCTGCTATTTATTTGGAGGAGATTCACAGGAAAATATATCAGTCACAGAACTAAACCGAGGAAAAGTAGGTAGCTAAATGGCTACAAATGATCTAAACCATGCCGTGATCACAAGTAATAATATTAACATTGAGTTTTTATTATATGCCAGGCATCATTCCATGCACTTCAGTATTTAATATCTATGTAAATACTTGCAACAATACCATGAGGAAGGTACTAATATTTTCACTGATGCAGAAACTGAGGTATCAAGAAATTAAATAATTTGCCAAAGGTCTTGTGTTTTTTAAGTTTCTGAGCCAAAATTTGGACACAAACAAGCCTGAAAGGAAATACAGAAAAATGAAAACTGTTTGATTTATTCCGTTGGCAGGATTATGAATTTGTTCTTTTTTGTTTTAATTTTTGTTAATGGCAAAATAAAACCATTATAATACTTTTTAAAAAATTAATATTGGCAATTTTCAATCTGTGAACAAATTGTATTCTGAAATTATCAGTCAAGGGAGTTTGAAAAGCATGTGGTTTGTAGAGAAACACTGCTGTGTTTGAATCTCTACTTCAGCATTTTTTAGAGATGCTAAATTGGGCAACTTACTTAACCATTCTGAGTTTCGATTTTTTTAATTTACGAAATGAAGGTAATGACACCTCTACTGAAGGCATTTTGTGAGTACAGTGCCTGAAATATAGTCACTCAACAAACGCTTTCCTTCCCCCTAACCCCCTAAAAGCTTTCTTTGGATAGTCTTCAGAGTTAACAACCTAGTTTCCTGTTTAAAACAATAAAAGTCTCAGTGATGTATATGTATATCAAAGCATTATGTTGTATAGCTTGAATATATACAATAAAAATGAGTGCAGATTAGTCAACACATCTGTGTCAGTCACGATTTACTGGAGGTATTACAGTAGGAGTGTTATTTCAACTATTCATACCTATCAGTCCTAATATTGCTTCTGTGGGGAAATAAAACTTGAGTTACAACTTGGTACAAGGATATGTGCTGTCAGTCCCCAGAAGAAATTATGAGAACTACCCTCTTCTCTCCTGTCTTCACTTCCTGCCAGCCTTGACAATGAGTTCTCTACTAATATTGTAGAAAATTGACTACTGGTGGTGAGTAGAAGGTGAAAATGGGGATCCAGGAGGAGTGTGGGAGAGAGCTTTTTCACAAAGGGGTTGAGTAGATATTACTGTGCAATTTTAGCAAACTCTTTATGGTTGTAGCTACATTAAGAAGACAAACATTCTCCTTGTGGTTTCATTATGACCAAAGGATCGCTGCTTCTGTCAGTGGATCCTCATGGCTTAAGGTTGACCCTATTTCCCATTGATCACACAAGTCATTCATAAGATACAACACCTAGAATGGATTCTTGTACAAGGTGCAATGTACAAAGCCTTTCCCCAAACTCACAGGCAGGCACTATTTGTGCACTTACCTGAGAAAATCTACACTGTGCCTAAGTAGACTTCCCTATGTAGCCACAGATACAATCACTTAATTAGGACATTATTTACCATTGAGTGTTTTATGTATGTTATATACAAGCACTGCTCTATTTTAAATGATGTGAAGAAAGTGTGTCAGGTTAAGAAGATGGGGGAAAAAAGATGAAATCATCAAGTGAATAAATAAATGTATTCAGCCATAAGGCCAGTAATGAAAACTGAGCAAAATTCAGAGACAAGAGAAAGGGAAGAAGCATGCTGTTAGATGTGATCTAAGAGATAGAAGGCTGATGGAGTGTTAATCAATCGTGCTATCTCAAGCAGTTCTCCAGCAATGAATTCCGATATTTCTGCGCTGAGGTCATTGCCATGATTTCATAAAAGAAAGAAGGTAAACAATCCATTTCTGTCATGCACACCTGTACGCACATGCACACACACACACGCCAGCAACACAAGAATGCTTTCACTTCCTTGCCACCAGTTGATCCATAAAGATCTGTTACTTCTCAAAAATCTTAGGTTGACATCATCAAATGAGTTTTTCTTTTTCTTTTTCTGCTTTTTCCTGACTAGAGAACCAAGTCCCTCTATTTGTACTGTTGCCTTTATCATTGTGATTACATTTTTTCAACCAAACAGCTTATTCATGAAAAACCATAAGGCATAAAATGAATAATATCCCACTTTTCATGTTTTTCATCTTTGGTGAAACCATGACAAAAATAATGAAGACAAGACAAATACAAAATACACTAGGAAGCTAATTTTAATCATTTGAGAGATCAATGCTTTCTACCATTTCTTGCTCAAAGCGTCCTTTTGGACTACTGCTTTAGTAAATCCTGAACAGCTGGCTTTTGGGTTGATTACATAACAGTCTGGGGGACACAGCTATGGAATTATAGCATTAGAATTTAGCAGGCTTATCACGCAAAAGTGATCATCAGCAGGAATCCATGAGTTGTGGATGAAACTTGTTCCGTATTTCCAGGTCCCAAATGTTGGAGAGGAAGGAGCAGCCCCATATCAAGAAGATTAGCACCTAGAGGTTATTTGAACAATTTCAGTGAGTCCTGGATTAGCACTAAGCCTCAGTGTTAACAGCTTGATGTAATGCAGCAATTTTCCACCGACATCATTCGGCCCATACCAAACTCCCCAGCTGACAAGCAAACCCAAAGAATCTTCAATCCACATGCAGAGCTTCTCAGGAATCTTTGCTTTCACCCATTTGCTTTGTTTGGGGTAAATGTGAGGACATGTAAGTGAGCAAGGAAGACAAACACAAGAAACTAGGACAGGGAATATTGAAGGGGAAATTGTAAAGTATAAAGGGTTTGTTTAGTTTTATTTTTAAATAGCTTTTCAGTCAAAAGATAATTTTTATAATGTAGATATTATATAATTGATATGCGAATTTGAGGAGAAATTACTTTCAGAGCATCATATATATATTTTAGTTAACCAAGAAGGGATGAATAAATAAAGGGAAGAGAGTATGTCAAGAGTCAAAGAATTATGTTCCTGAGCACCTGAAAACAAGGCTTAGGGGGTGCGTGTGCATAATTTAAAAGCATCTGGAAGAAATTCAGAAGCCCTCTGGCTATATAATCTGCATGGCATCAAATATCTGGATATTTGGAGGTGTTGGTTATAGTTCTGGTTTTTTTTTTCCATATATTTTGAGATTTCTGAGCAGTCACTAAGTCAAGTTGACAGAAGTATAGGGTGAAATAGGTAAGTATTGATTGTACCTACAGGTCTTTTTAACTTAAAGGGAGGAGGTTAATGATACTAAATTTAGGGTCTGGGGTAGAAAGACCATGAAGGCATATTTATATCTTTTTTTTGTGTATAGCCACTTTTGGGATCTTCATGAGCTTAGTGAGTTCTTTTACTAACTACCTGGAGGTAATATTTGTTGAGTGGACAAATAGATATGAAAGGGCTGA
The DNA here is from genome assembly GCF_000696425.1 of Galeopterus variegatus. Classification (NCBI taxonomy): domain Eukaryota; kingdom Metazoa; phylum Chordata; class Mammalia; order Dermoptera; family Cynocephalidae; genus Galeopterus; species Galeopterus variegatus. The sequence continues at coordinate 47,510 of NW_007727760.1, read as the reverse complement.
AGATAGCCACACAGCTGTTTAAAAAGGGTTCCTAGTTGAACAAAGCCACATAGGCATCAAAAATGTAATATTTTTCTCAATCAGTTTTTACTATTTTTGCCTTCCATATTGTATTCATTCGCGTTAGCAACAGAAAGATGGGAGAAATAACAAAACAGCCATCAGAAACATGTCTAAGGAAATGGTAGTCAAGATATAAAACAAGCAAAGCTTTTATATCTGAGTGTCATTGCAGAATGAGTAGGATCTATGGAAAGTTCTGGAGTACTTGTTAAGCACTTGGTGCCAGGTTTCATGTTGGACCATGCTGCTGCTATGAATTCTCCACCAGGCAGGCGGGGAGATAAGACGAGTTGCCTGTGTCTGTAACAGCCTGGGATATGCCCTGATGTCCAGAGGGAGTCACAAGACCACAGTGTAGGGCACGGAGCAGTACATCATTATTTCTTCCAGTGGGAAAGTGGTGGAGATTGGTTCAGGGGATGAGGCAGTGTGATGGAATGGGGGTGAAGGAACTCCAGCAAAAATCATACTGCATTTCTCACCTTACTGCTACCCCTTTTATTTCCCTGGTTATGTCTCACAGTATTAAATATTTCCTCTTTGATAATCATAATTAAAAAGGTAGGCAATGAATAATATGGACCCTGAGTATTTTGCATAAGGAATTTCTCAAAAGCTCACATGTTTTAAGACAGGGACTTGACTCAAGCCAAAGCATTTCATTAAGAAAACAAGTTAGAAAAAAAACATAAGAGTTCTGTATATTCCTTCATATAGTGTTCTCCTGGGAATTCTGCTTGAGGACCAGTTCTGAACAGGCTTGACTGCAGGCCTAATGATGTGGGAAGTACGAACAGGAAGAGTGCAAGTCTAGAAGGCACAGAGATGGCATTAATACATGCTAGTAGGACTGTTAAACATATGCAGGTAGGTGAAAACTTTTATTTGTACTGTACATATTTTAGCATCTGTTGTTTGAAGATGCATTTAGGAATTAAGGTTTAAAGCACTCAAAAAAGCACCTCCAAAAGGTCCATATGGGTAGATTAAATTCCAAAATTCAGCAACAAAATACTCTGATCATCAATGTTACCAACTTAAGAAAAATTTAATTCTTTATGCTGAAAGATGAGCAAAATCCACAATTCCAATTTCCCCAACTGCATTACAAGTGCAATATATTGAACACAGCCTGCTGTCATTGCTTTGTTACATCAATTCTCCAGGTAATTAGTCTCATGGACTGTCACCAGATGAGCATATTTTATTTTCCTGATATCCCTAGGAATGTCCTAAATGCTTAAGCGTAGGTACTTTTTACCACAGGTTCATATTTATAAGTGTGATGAATGGAAAACAACAGTCATTTATTTGAGTTTTAGAAAAACACCATCTCCTTCTTGTATGACTTTAAACTTTTGATCTTGCAGAGATCAAGCCTAGGTGATGGGCTGAATTTGTTGGGGTATCTTTGTGACATGGTAAGATGTTAAAGTAGAACTATTTCTGCCTTGGTTTTTACTGCAGCGCCGATTCAACACCAAAGTGGCTATCAGACACAACCTCCAGATAGAAAATTTACAGGTGAATTTGTGTTGAAATTATTCTATGATTTGTGGATCACTCAGCTAGACCTAGGATATAAAAATAGATCAGAGTGGAAAGAGGAAAGGATTTGGGATGAGATTTATTTGCAGAGTCAGTGCTCTGAGTCAGGCAAGTCCCCACCCCCAAAATGTAAGGACGAGACTCCCACGGGAACACCTCATAGCACTTTTACTATGTTCGCCGTGGTTTGGAGACTTGCAGGCTAGAGTGTTACTCTTATGCACATAGGAAAAGAAGTGACTGCCTTGAGTCCCCTGCTTTCCTGGAGTCTGTCAAGGTGGGGAGTGAGGAAATGTTTTTCATGAACCATATGTGGGTGAAGAGAAAGAAAGATGGGCGGGTTTACTTTAGACCCTGTAAAATGGTACCAGTTGGAGGGATACAGGGCTCCCAAAAGCAAGAATATGGAAATAAATGCTGTATCCCTTGAGGATGAGGAAAGAGTCACAAGTTGGCTCCAGCATCCACTTAATTAGGGTCTTACTTAGACACTCCTAGCAGGGTGTATTAGTCCATTTCTATTGCATATAACAGAATACCTGAAGCTGGGTAATGTAAAAAGTAATGAAATTTATTTTTCACAGTTTTGGAGGCTGGTAAGTCCACAGTCCAGGGGATGCATCTGGTGAGGGCCTTCTTCTTGGTGACTCTCTATAGCGTTGCAGGGTTTCACACTTGCAAGAGAAATGACATGAACAAGAGTGAATTAACCTTCTCACTCAGTCCCCTTACAAAGCCATCAGAACCACGCCCATTACTCCACGAATGAATCAATCCATTCAGGAGGGTACAGTCCTCACAATCCAGTTGCCTCTCAAATGCCCCACCTTTTAAATACCATGACTGGATTTCCCACCCTCTTAACACTCTGACAATGGGAGTCAAGTTTCCAGTACATGAACTTTTGGGGGATACATTTAACCCATAGCACAGGGAATATCCAAATAGCCTGCATAGAGGCCACAAGAGTGTCCCCATTAAACCTACAAGGGCCATGTTGCACAGAATCTAAGTTTAATGCTATTAAGAAGGTCTTTCCAGCCTGCCTCACTCCTTCCACCTGCTCCTACAGATAAGAAACAGACAAGCAAGCTGGGATGGGCTTGAAGGAGGGGTGTTTACAAAATCACAGGGCAGAGAAATCAAGAAGGAAACTCCTTTTTATCTCAGGCTTCCAGTCTTGAGTCAGGGCAGATTGCCGAGCAAGGCTTGGTGCCTCTCAACTCACTTTTACATTTATTTTTATTTTTAAAAATGACGTCAGACTGTTCTTCATTCTAGTTTCTGAATGAGATTGTGTTTACAATGGATCTTAGGGATGCCTATTACCTAAGAAGGATCAGAAAGTCTCTACCCTGCTGTGAGTTGCATTCTGGGGCAGCTGAAGGTTACCCATGTTGACTAAAGATTATAGGGATGGTGGGAGATAAAAATCAAGTTGTGTTTTGGTTGTGTCAGAAGTTGTACTGGCTACAATACCTAAAAACCTGTGTCGTGATCGCTCTGGTTTGACTGCTCATTCTTTCTGGATCCTGCTTCAGATGTGATGTTGGCTGGCTCAGTTACAATTGGACCAAGCTGGGCCAGTGCCACATAGCATTATACTAGAGCCTGAGGCAAGAAAAAAATCAATAACACTGATCTTGTTTCTTTTAAAATTCTGATATTTTGTTCATCATAGGTTTATTTGCATTTATTTTGATTGTGAAATGTATTACACAAAATGTTATTTATCTCAATTCTGGTTTTTGACACTCTCTTAAAGTTTGTGCTTCAGGCAGTATCTTTAATCTTGACCTGTTTGAAGCAATTTTTCCAGGGAAAGAAAATTTCAATATTTTTCTCTCCCTTCCTCCTATCTTATCATTTTGCTGCCAGATATTTTGTCTTTTCCAGACCCCTCTGGAGACCTTCACTTTCCAAACCACCCACGGATATCTTTCTTTGGGCATCAGTTCCAATAAGTGATTGCAGTATTGCTGCTGGGGGTAGTGGTATCATTGCCAATGTGGCCAAAAGGTAACAGAAGTTTTTACTCTAATAATAGAAGTGTTTTATTCTGGTGTTCTAAACCAGGGGTTGTTAAACTTTTTCTGTAAAGGACCAAATAGAAAATAATCAAGGCCTTGCAGGCTGTAGGGTCTGTGTTGCAACTACTCAACTCTGCAATTGCAGCTCAAAGCAGTCACAGACAATACATGAAAAGAATTGGCATGACTGTTCCAATAAAACTTTATTTACAAAATGAGTGCAGGCTAGATTTAGTCCACAGGTTGTAGTTTGCAAACCCCTGTTCTAAGCTGTGTTACTTAGTCACCCCACCCTTCTTTTTTTTACCTCATGTACAATTTTAAAAGGAATAGGAATGTTTGAATAAAAATTGTTTTAGGGATCTTTATGTCACAAGATTTTTTTTTTTTTTTTTTTTTTTTTTTTTTTGCTATAGAGGCATAGATTTAGTCTGGTTTTTCAAGTTAATCTACTAGTGGAAATGCTCATCAAGTAATAAACGGGCTGCCTGTTTTTATAATAATAGCTGCCATTTATTGACCCACATATGTAGATTATATATATCGATATTTTAAAAAAACTGTGCAATCATTATTATTCCCACTTAAAGATGAGATAGTAAAGATTGGAGGTCAAGCAAGTTGCTTAAGTACAAAGAGTTAGTTTGCAGTAGATTTGAGATTTGAGGCAAGTCTGTTAAATAACAAAGGCCCAGTTAGACTATCTATAATCAAAAGGATGGTGAATGACAAATGCTGGCAAGGGTGTGGGGAGAAGGGAACACTCCTACTCTGTTGGTGGGACTGTAAATTAGTACAACCACTATGGAAAACAGTATGGAGTTTTCTCAAACTACAGATAGATCTTCCATATGATCCGGCAATCCCACTTCTGGGTATATACTCAGAGGAATGGAAATCATCATGTCGAAGGGATACCTGCACTCCCATGTTCATCACAGCTCTGTTTACAATAGCCAAGACATGGAACCAACCTAAATGTCCATCAGTGGATGATTGGGTAAGGAAACTGTGGTATATATACACCATGGAATACTATTGTGCCATAAAAAAGAATGAAATACTCCCATTTGCAACAACATGGATGTGCTTGGAGAAACTTATGTTGAGTGAAATAAGCAAAGCTCAGAGGGATAAATACCACATGTACTCACTCATACGTGGGAGCTAAAAGAGAAAGAAGGAAGGAAAGAAAGACCACAGTAGTGCGTTGGAGTTGCAGAAGGAGAGAACATTCTATGGGCTACAAAGTGTAGTCTGGGGGAAGGGGGGTGGTGGAAGGAGGTTGGGGATAATTCAGTGGGGGACATGGGGTACAAATGCAGTTTGTGGTTATGGGTATACGGCCAGTATGAATCTGGCCCCCATATCACAGGCACGAGGGGTGACAATCAGCTTTGTACCTCATGAATATTCATAACCAATAAAAAACAAAGCCAGTGCTAACGCCCCTCCCTCTGTCCTCTGCCTCTCCATCAGAGTCCTCCTGTGGGAACAAACACACAAGGTAGCTTAATTAGAGTACAGCTTAATGCTTTATTAGAGTACAGTTGGGACTAACCTGGAAGAAGACAATAAGGAAGTCATGATCTTAAACATTGACAAACCACCCAGAAATGGGATCAGCTAGCAGGGGCTATTATTTTGATGACTTCACATTGAGGGTTGACCGAGGATGAGTTTTGATTCTATGTGGCATAGGGAGCTCAAATTGGGGCTCAGATGCTTCTTTCCTATTGAAGTTGGTACCTTGTTTCATACTTAGATGTGAAGGTGAGTGACCTGGAGCACTTGCTATAGTGTTCCCTTAAGTGACTCCTCCTTACCTTTTCTGGCTACCTTAGCTATTTTGGTAGAGAATGACGTGAATATGCTTCTTGGATTTAGGTCTACACTGGTAACCTTAAGCATTTTTGGAGTGGCAAAAACTAAGGGAAGTCTAAGAAATTTTATCTGTATTTGGAAAAATAGCATACACACATTTATATATGTATGTGTGTGTGAATGAAATCACCTTTTTTTGGTAAATATTCTGCTTTTCTTAAAAATATAGACCTGGCTTTTTAGAATTAGAATTAATTGTTGCAAGCTTTTTACTTTTCAAAATATTAGATATGTTCACCCCTAAACTCTTTCTGATTTTAAAATGGCTTCATGATTTAGTGAATTATTAATTATTAGGATGACATATAAGGATAAGTTTTAGTCTCAATTGAAATAAAATAACGGCACTGACCAGCTTTGCTCCATCTGTCCGCCTGCACACTGTGCCTTGTGTGAAGAGGGAAGATGTGTGTTCCCCTGCCCTTGGAGCATATACCTAGTGTAGGCATTGTTTCCAGTTTTCTTAAAGCGTAGAACTGCTTGTTTTGTGTAATGCAGAAAAAAGAATAGTTTTCACTTTTTAACAGGTTGCCATGATATTAAAGTGCTCTCTATATGTCTATTTGCAGAAACCCTGAAGGTTCAGAAAAATGAATTTGTGAGAATAATTAGGGCAAAATGTCTGTAGAATAAAAATCTTGGCCAAATATAAGTTCCTAAACAAAATGAAAAGCCAGAGCAGTGAATATTAAAGCGAGCTGGAAAGGCAGGAGGTGACCTTTCTAGCTAGTTGGCTCTATGATGAGCCGTCTAAACTTTTAAAGCTCTCCAGAGGCGGGGAAGGTCCTACACAAATGGATCATTGATTGCATTAAAATGAATATCTTAAAATGTTCATTTTTATGTTTTAACACTGTAGGGCTACTTCATTAAATACAAAGCAAAACTCTGTCTTACAATTAGTTTAGCAATGCCCCAGCTGTTTTGTGAACATGCTTGACCTAGGTTGTGTGATCCTTCCAAAGCCTTCTATTGCTTTCATTTTTCCTTTTTATTTAAGTACTTTGTTTTGATGCTACCTTTTCGTTTCTAGTCCCTACCTAATTCTGTATATAGTTTTCCTTAAAAATCTTTCAACTAGTAGCAAAAGGGTTTCTGAGGAAGCCTGAGAAAATTAAAAATGCTAAAGACATGTCTCAATATTTTGCAAAATTCCATCGAGCATTCTCTGGTTTCAAATACTTGCCTTTTCTTCTCTCTCTCACCAAAGATTGATAAGAACAAATAGTAAAACATATCGGAGTTGATAAGACCTTATTACAGCAATCCTTTCTTTTCTCAGGAAAAAAGATTTCGCAGATTGGTAAGAACTGGTCAAGTTTTATTTTATTTTATATTTCTTAAATTCATTTCAAATGCTTAAAATGGTCTAACAAAGTATTCTTAATATCTATGTGCTTGGCTCTAAGGCATTTAACAGGAGACTCTGTTATTCTATACCTTCTTAATGTGCCAAGTCTTCCCACCCCAGGCATCTTCTTATCTCTTACTGTAAAATCCTTGAAATTCCTGTGACAATGTTCTCCCAAGTTTCCATGCCACTGGTAACCTTGTTTACTTTTTTTTTTTCCTTTTTGTCTTTTTTACTGACCGGTAACGGGATCGCAACCCTCGGTGTTGCGCCCGCACCACGCTCAGCCAGTGAGCGGGAACCGGTCTCCACATGGGATCCAAACCCTCAGCCAGAGCGCCACCGCGCTCTCAAGCAGCACACTCTCCAGTGCGCCACCGGGCCGGCCTGAACCTTGTTTACTTTAAACACGTTCCCTGGGAGAATGAATCACTTAACTTGATAGCAATTGTTATCAACTATATATATATATATATTCAATTTTCAGGTATATTAGATGCATGAGGACACTGAGCCAGTGGGAAATCAAAAAGACAAAAGGTAATGGAGCACATGCTTCTGGACAAGGTGAGTATCTGAGCAGGCAGGGCCAGGTGAAGCTCTGTGGGAGGAGCCCTCATGTGCAGCAAAGGAGCTGTTCATTTAAAGAGTGTGGGTCAAGTTTGTACATGTGTTCATTGTAATTTTTGTATACTTTGTTTACATTACAGAAGTGTCTTTAGGCAGCTTCTTTTGTCCATCGGTATGGAGGCTTAACGTGTTTGTGTGTAACCAGAGGACAGGTAAGTCTCTCCGGTTTAGGAATTTTGACAAGACATCAGCTAGACTCTCTGCATTTGTTGACATCGCCTGTGGTCTTGATGGTTTTTTTTCTCTGAGGTGACAGTACTGGGAATGTGGCATTTCTCCTTTTGGTCTTCATTACTTAGGCTTTAGTGTTAATAACTATGAGCACAGGAAGGCTGAAAGCTCACAACCATCCTTCTGGAGCTGCAGGCTCAAATCTGGGAATTAATCCATCAAGGAGCAGATAGGAGGTAGCAACGTGGGAAGAGTGAGATCAATGGACAGGTTCCAGTGTAAGCGATAGAGTTTTGTTTTTGATAGAGTTTTGTTTTTGTTTTGTTTGTTTGTAAAGAGGTTCTCATGGGACTATGAGTTTATTCTAGGGCCACTGTCCCTGGCAGGCAAACTCGCTAAAATCCCAAACAAACCCAATATGATGATAAGCGATGAAACTGGAATGACTTCCAACCCTTACACCTCCTCCTCTTCTGTCCTAATCTCTTGAGCTACACCCATTTGCTAAGCTTCTTCTTAGTCCTGTGATCCCTTTCCATCCATCCTCTCCCTCTCACCAGAATATCTTACTCATTCACCCACTCAGGAACTGTGTTTACTAGAGAGACTATGTGGCAGTCAGTGTTCTAGGTGCTGGGACAGAAATTTATAGTTCAGTCTCAAAACACCCAACAATAATTTTTTGTCCTCAAGACCTAGCAGTGTATCCTCAGTTCTGACTCCCCCAACCACTAGCTCTCAATATTTTTCTTGGGCACTAAACTTTTTGAAGGAGCAGTCTAGGCTTGCACCTATTCTTCAACTGGTATGTATTTCTCAATCCAATATCTCACTCCAGAGTAACTGTAGTATAAGGTGACCAATAACCAACCAGATGCCAAATCCAGTGGTCATTTTTCAGCTACTGCCCAATGGCTCCTTCCTGAAACACTGTTTTTCTAAGTTCTCCCCTTCTGTCACCTCTCTTATCACCACTTATTTTTAACTTTTTTTCTTATCTATCTTTTAATCATTCATGTATCTCAGGGTTCTGTTATTGTCATTTTTCTTTGACCTAGAATATCTCACCTACTTCAAAGTCCACAAGGATAATTGTTAGTATATCAATATTTACCAATATTATATCAATAATTTACCAAATTATCTACATAGTATATTAATAATTACCATTTACTGAGTCATGCTCAATCCTAGGTGATTTATAGACTAATTACTACATTTAGGGCTGGCCAGTTAGCTTAGTTGGATAGAGCGTGATGCTGATAACAGCAAGGTTCAGGATTTGAAACTTATACTGGTCAGCTGCCAAAAAAAGAAAAAAAAATACTACATTTATTGTATTAATTCAGTTCTATTAAAGCATTGAAAATGCGGAAATATTCTCTTCATTTCAAAATTGAGGTAACTGAATCTCAGAGAGACTACAACTTGCTCCAAGCCACACAGCCAGTGAGTGGCAGAACTGGAATTTGAGATCATCTCCTTCTGCCTGGAAAGACCATCCTCTTCCCATGATGACATGTTGTGTCTCAGTGTATTCTCTACTTTAGAATCTACTTTTGTGTTTTTGATTGCCTTCTGATTATTGATTTGCTCTTTTAATTAAACAAACATTTGTGGGATGCCTTTGTGTGCCAGACACTGAACTAGATACATAACATAGGAGACACCCAGTTCCTCTTAGGGGCTTCTATTTCCGCAAGTAACTAAATTGCATTCTGTTCAAAAGTTCTTTCTCCTCAGCTAGCTGGACCAGCAGGTTCTCTTCAGTGCTACTCCCTGTCTCAGTGCTTCTCAGTCCTGGCTCTACAGCAGTCTTCCCTGAAAGCCTTGGAAAGAAAGCAAGTGACTGGCTTTCACTCCAGTCCTACTATTTCACAGTATCTAGAGGTGGGTCAGGGGCATGTGTATTTTTATAAAATTCCATAGGTGATTTTAGCATACAGACCAGTTAGAGAGCCCTTTTCATGTCTCAAATCATGGCTTTATCTGATCCCTTGCAGGTACTCTAAAAACTTTTTGTTTTTAACCCCCTCTGTATATTCAATTAGTCACAAACATTCTGCCAATGCAATTTCTCAAGTGTCTCTTGAAGAAGACATCACCTTCTATTTATTCTTTTATTGACACTACTGTATTTCATATGCTCATCATTTTTCATAGATATGAAAAGCTTTTTAACAAATCTTTCTTCTTTCCCTCTTGAATAAATCTGCATTCCCATCAGAGCAAAATTTTGAGAACTCATATTTAATGACACCATTATTCTGCTCAAAACCGTCTATGGTACCTGTTACCTGTAGGATAAATTTCATACCGTGGGGCTTGGCATTTAAAGCCTTTAACAATGTATCCATCTCTATTACATTTTTGCAACCTGGCCTCATCTCATTTAATGAGTAAAAAAGAATGGAGTTAGGATCTAGCCACACAAACTATTTCAGTTTTCTGCACATGCAGTGGGATGAGATAGTTATGCAATTATCAACACAAGTAAATGAACACTTCTTGAAATATTTTGGAGTACACAGCTTTCTGGGTGAAAGCATTTCCTTTATAGCCAGAGAATAGCAGTATTTTCTCCCCTGCCCCAGCTTTATTGAGGTATAATTGACAAATAAAAAATATATATTTAAGGTGTACAACATGATGTTTTCATTATGTATACATTATGAAACGATTACTACAATCAAACTACTTAACACATCCATCACCGCACATAACTACCATTTGTGTGTGTGTGTGTGGTGGGGGGAGGTGGTGAGGACATTTAAGATCTCCTGCCTTAGCAAATTTAAAATATACAGTACAGCATTATTAACTATAGTCACCATGCTATACATGGGACCTCCCGAACTTGTTCATCTTGTAGTGAAAGTTTGTATGTATTGACCAACATTTCCCCCATCCTCTAGTCCCTTACAACCACCATTCTACCCTCTGCTTTTTTGAGTTCAACAATTTTAGATTCCACGTGTAAGTTAGATTATGCAGTATTTATCTTTCTGTGTCTGACTTATTTCAATTATCATAATGTTCTCCAAATTTATCCATTTTGTCTCAAATGACAGGATTTCCCTCCTTTTTCTATGGCCAAATAATATTCCATTTTATATATATGCCATATTTTTACCCATTCAAATGATCTAGCAATCCCACTTCTGGGTATATATCAGAAGGAAAAAAAAAATCAGTATCTCCCAGAGATATCTGTGCTTCCATGTTCATTGTGGAATTATTCACAATAACCAAGATATGGAAACATCCTAAAGATAGTATTATTCTTGATATTTAATATGCTGAATTCGGGTTCTAACAGAGACAGGCTGATGAGAGTAATCACCTGGTCACTGCTATAGAGGGGACTGGGTCAGCAACTCTATCTGAATTATTCAATCACTTCTTTAACACTAGAGTAAAAAAAAATACTGCATTTTGGGTGATTCAAAAATATCTGCCTTCTCCCTTGGGCTGTATGTTTCCTGAGAATAGGCCTTCTGCTGCTTCATTTACCACGGCAATTCTTCCACTCACGAACAGTGCCCAGCATAAAAGCAGACGTTCAAAAAATATTTTTTGAATGCTTGTCTGATTTGCATTTATATAAAATATTTCTAAAGAAGGAGTTATTGTTTTCCACTTCATAATAATACAGACGCGTACAGAGGAGACTAATTGTATCCCTGAGATTTTGGCTGAGTGACTTATACAAAGCATCCAGCTATTACTCCATTGCTCTGTTCACTACTGTTGAAAGCAGATGATGAATGAAAAAAAGATTCCCATTGATTTCTAGACAGTTTAATAAATGTATATTTTACATCATTTATGAGTAAGTCTCAAGTTTGTGGATTTCCATGGTATGCTCTAAGCATTTGAATATTGATTCATAGGATCTGAATCTTCTCTCCAGTAATGACTTACAACTCCATGGTTCAGAGGAAGATATACATGTATGTGTGTGTGTGTGTGTGTGTGTGTGTATGTATATGACACAGTCATTCACTTGTTAGGTATTCTATAAAAGGGGAAAGTTTTTTCTTCTACTGCTGACTGAAGTAACTAATTTGTATCTTGATTCAAGTGATCAGATTACCTTCCTCATTATTTTTGCCTGCAAAACTCAGGATCTTATTAATGGACACAAAATGATCCAGTCCTTTAAAAAGTCCAGCCATTGTACTCATCTCATGACCTCTTGCTGCAGAGAATTCTATATATCCAGCTAATGAAGTATTACCTATTATTAGATCTAAATGTATTGCCTACTAATTTCATTTAGTGTCTCTCTGCTCTCGTGTTATAGCATAGGGTAAAAGGGAAAAGCTCATTCATTTTCACTGTGCCCTTCATTCTTTGGAATTCCTTATATAGTTTCCTTACTTTTCTCATTTTTTTTATTAAAAACATGTTTGCTTTTATTTATTAGTGTGTTTTAAATAAGTAGCCATGAGAAAAGCCCTTTCCTATATTTATTTCTGGAAAAAAACTTACCAGAAAAACAGCAATTCCATGTTAATTCAGATTTGTCTCTGGGAGCCTTGAACAGTCATTGTGGCAGAGTAGCGTATTTGCTGGTTTTCATTTCTGTCTTGGGTAATATCTCTTCTGTCTTCTTGAAGGTTGTCAAATATCATCTGAGGTTTTTCAGTGATGTTTCACTGTTCATTTCATGTCTTTTATTTCCCTAGTAAAATTTTGGCTGCCTATAAGATGGCTATGATGCTCTTTTCTTTTTTCCCCGAACAGGTGGAAATAAATATAGCTTTGTACAGTAAGAGATGGCAAAGGAAGACTTGTGATTGAAATACAATTGAATTTTAACCACAGCATCTAAAACCTCCATTATGGTGAAGCCAGTAGAATAAAGACTGGGTATTTTGTTATCTTCCCAGGATATGAGGAGGCAAAGATTGCATGTAGTTCCTTGGTGGAATACTACTGTCTGGCATTTAAAAAAAATACTTTTTAGAATAAAATCCTGTTATATTTTAGCCTGTAAGCCAGTGAGGGGCTAGATCACAGAAAGGATTAGATCGCCAGCTCTCTGCCTATTCTATTAAGTCCCTCATCCCTAAAAGTACCAGTCTTTCTAAAGATAGTATTGCTGTGAACTCCAAACAATCACAATCCAGCAAAAATCATACTGAGTATGAAGAAAATAGTTTATTTTGTTAAAGTCATGATTTCTTTGTATCATCAAGAAAGTGAACTTATCCCTTCTCATCTACCTGTTTCTGAAATTGTAACCCACGGAATATTGACCATTAGCAGTGTGCCCGACTACTGTTGCTAGAGGGCATGGCATTGTGTTATTCAAACGGGAGGTTCCTTCTCAGCACAAGGAGAAGCCACCAGTTCTGATGAATGCTAAGCCTGAAGAGTAAATACAGCTGAGACGAGGCCATAAGAGAGAGAGATCTGGTTAAAGGACAGAGCTGCACTCCCATCCAAGTGTGAACCAATCCCGCTTCTGGATATTTATCCAAAGAATTGGAATCAGGGTCTCAAAGGGATGTCAGCACTCCCATGTTTATTGCAGTATTATTCACAATAGCCAAGATGTAGAAGCAACCTAAATGTTCGTTGGCAGATTAATGCATAAAGAAAATGTGGTGTATACATATAACGGAATATTGTTCAGCCTTAGAACAGAATGACATTCTGCAATATGCAGAAACATAAATGAAACTTGAGGACATTATGGTAAGCCAAATAAGCCAGTCACAGAAAGACAAATACTGCATAATTCCACTTACATGAAGGGTCTAAAATAGTCAAACTCATGGGATCAAATCATGAAATAGCAGTTGCCACGGACTAGGTGAGAAGGAAATGAGAAGTTACTAATAACAGGAATAAATTTAAGTGATGAAAAAGTTCTAGAGATCTTGTAAACAACATTGTACTTGTGGTTAACAATATTGTATTGTATACATAAAAGTTAAAGAATGTAGATCTCATTAATTGTTCTTAGTATAATAAAATAAAATTAACAAAGTAAAAAAAGAAAAAGAAAAAAAGAAAAGGCAGAGCTGCAGCATTAAGCAGCCTTGCCAGAACTAATGAAAATTCATGGATTATGAATCTTCAATAAGGACAATGAAGAAAGGGATGGATGTTGCAGCAGACAGCAGATTCCACTGGCAAAATCGGGTCCTGGTGTTAGGATCTAGCTCAGGTCTGCCAAAAACCTATTCACAGTTGGTGGTGACTTTTCAGGTGTCTTAAGGGTTTGCTTCAAGTGGCCTCCTGATCTTCATTTCTCCAGCTTTCTTTTTTTTTTTTTTTTGTCTTTTGTCTTTTTCCATGTCAGGCAACGGATCACAACCCTCAGTGTTGCCCCCGTACCAGACCGGGGACCGGCAACGGGATCGCAACCCTCGGTGTTGCTCCCGTGCCTCGCTCAGCCAGTGAGCGGGAACCGGTCTGTATGTGGGATCCGAACCCTCGGGCGGGAGCGCCGCCGTGCTTCCCAAGCGGCGCACTATCCAGTGTGCCACCGGGCCGGTCCATTTCTCCAGCTTTCTAATGTTATATTACAACTGTTCTCACCTGAAATTCCTAGAAAGGTTTCTGTGAACTTAAACTCTGAGTGATACCTTATTTGGACTGAAAGTGAAGTCTGCTATAACTGACCAGAAATATTTGATATTTGCTTAGCAGTTGGATGACAAGCAGTGAAAAATCTGGTATGGGAGGTTGAAAAGATAGTGGCCCGTGTTATGCAAAGTATTTTTAAAATGCTATCATCTCTTATATCTTGGAAGATGGACTTTGTACATTTGCAGCTTGTAGCTCTAGGAAAAGAGGCTAGGAAACAGAGCATAGTAGACTATACTTGCAACTCTTAGTTGAATTGGCAAGGTATTATAAGAAAGAGATAATCCCAGGAAAGAATTACCTAGTTTGCAAGCAGATGTGAAAAGAGTAGGGGCACCCAGAGATTCAGGGCCTTGAAAACTTGGAAAAACCTACTGCTTCTAGAAATTTTTTAAAAGGCTTTGAATAACAAAAATTTAGTAAAGCTTCTCAGCTGAATCAAGTGACTCAGGGAGATGGAGTAAGGGTGTGGTTGTCCCTCTCATTATTTTATATAACCTTAAGACAGTCACCATTACATCAAGAACTATATTTAGAAAGAGTTTTGTTGGTAGTTCCTAGCACATGGAATTGGCTGAAAGGAAGTGTATTAGAAACCTACTATATTATTGAGAGAATTATACAGACAAAAAACTTTAAGCCTATAAAAATAAGACCTTTGTTCAACACCTAAATCAACACTTCTGGGATGTTTTCTCCTCCCTCTCTGTCTGGATCTCGTGGGATCTCCAAGCTTATGAGCTGTGTGATCTCTGGCAAGCCCTCTC
Organism: Galeopterus variegatus; assembly: GCF_000696425.1. NCBI lineage: Eukaryota > Metazoa > Chordata > Mammalia > Dermoptera > Cynocephalidae > Galeopterus > Galeopterus variegatus. The sequence goes on along the minus strand of NW_007727760.1, from coordinate 32,463 downwards.
CCTCTCTGAGCTGCCCCAGTGGCATAAGGCCAGAGGGGTGGAGATGATGACCTTGCCTGACTCAATTCATACATCCACAGCAGCCCAAGAAATTCTAACATGTTTTCTCCCTCACTCTCTCTGGATCTCATGGGATCTCCAAGCTTGTGAGCTGTGTGATCTTGGTCAAGCCATTTTCCTCTCTTAGCTACCTTTTCCCTATTTCCAAAGTGGGGAGCCTCGTACCACACAAGGTGGTGTAGGAATCAAACGAGGTTGTTCTAAGGGGTGTGTGGGTTGGTTGGTAGCCCTCGAAGAAGCCAGAGGTCCCTGTTCCTCCTTCTGCAGGTCCAGATTTATTTCTCAGGACTGAGGCAGAGAAGGAGACAAAGCTGGGGGCCCAGGGAGAGCAATTATACTGATAAAAAACCCATAAGCCTAAAATAATAAGACCTTTGTTCAACACCTAAAACTCATGCTCCAGCCTTCCCTGAGCACGAGATGATCTTTAAAGCCTGAGAATAACCCTCAGGTAGAGCATGTTTTCCACTTCAGGTGTTACCAGGAGGACAATGAAGAAGGAGGAGTCTTACAGAAGATGAGCCAAGAGCCACTGAGAACATAGACCAGAATGTTCCTCCCAGAAAGCAGATGCAGGGACCTCTGCTGTCTTCCTGTTTAGAGACCTCACAAATTCTGCCACAGGGATATGAAAATTGCCATAAAGCAGTGACTGCTTTGTGCTTACATTATTCTCCTTTGGATTTATTCTGTCTTTGCTCCAATGTTTTATATGGGGAAAATATGTAGGAAGCCACATTCTTCTATTTTTAACTCAAAGATTGCCAGATCTAGAGGAACTGCTTATAAATCATGTGGGGGTTAATCCATACCATACTGACTCCTGGACTCTAAGCTGGATGCATTAACTATATGGATTGTCCTTTCTAAAGGAGAAGGTGAGGGTGTTCTATTTGTGGAAAATCAATTGAAAGTGTCCGGGAATTTTCTATATAAGCACACTGTGGCAAAAACAATGAGTTATATCAACACACATTTCCTCTTCACAGGTAGTGAGAACAACTGGATTTCCAGGTTACTTGTACAGAGTTTGATAGCCATGGGCTGAGTTACAGACAATGGAACATGCTTTAAAAATGTGTAAGCCAAGAAATCCTCCCTGATAACTGGTGCCCTTTTATTGGGCACCCAGTGTTGGCCACATATTGATAGTAGTGATGTCACCAGTGGGAAGATCTTGGGCTACTAGCATAGAGTTCCTGCTAGGATCCCAGAATAACCTTTACTGTGTTATGCCACTGAGCTTGTCCTATCTTGACTTATATACCATAAAACTGAAGCAAAATACTTGCTACTTTTGGCATACCTAATTATATCATTTTGTCCTAAATATTTAATTTGAGCTAAAGTTTTACCACTTAGAATACATCTAACTTCCCTCTTGTCCTAGTTGAACTACAGTTAGAAAAACTACACATCTTTGGATGCACATTGACATTTTCATTTTTTTCGTTATTTTAAATATTGTAGTAAAAATTAGAATATTTCAATGATTTCTTAAAATCTTGTGAAGACAGAGGGCATCCTTGTAGTAAGTAAATTTTTGACTGGCAGGAAAGGCTAAGTAACCTGCAGACATAAAAATCAATTTAACCCCTGAAAGACAGTGAAAAGATATCACTGTGTATAAGGTAGTTTTGCTCAAAAACAAGGACTGCCTCTGCCTTTGGTTTGAATGTCCTCTCCAAAACTCATGTTGAAACTTAATCCCTAATGTGGCAGTATTGGGAGGTGGAGCCTTTAAGAGGTGATTGAGTCATGACCGCTCTGCCCTCATATGTGGACTAATCCGTTTATGGATTCATGGATTAATGGATGTCACAGGGGTGAGACTGGTGGCTTTATAAGAGGAGGAAGACAGACCTGAGTGAGCACATTCAGCCCCTGCACTGTCTTGGGTCTCTGCAGAGTTCCCACCAGTGAGAAGGCCCTCAACAGATGCAGCCCCTCAACCTTGAACTTCCCAACCTCCATAGCTGTAAGAAAGAGACCTATTTTCTTTATAAATTTTCAGTTTCAGATATTCTGTTATAAGCAATAGCGAATGAACTAAGACAGCCTCTAAAATAACTCGTACATTAATTGTATTGTATAGAGTGGAGTCAATAATTTTCTTCAAAATATTTTATAACCTTCCAGAAGGCTTGGTTTAAAAACCTCTCTTAAGTGTTATATGTAAAAATTCAAGTTGTATAGTTCACTGAAGAAATTTCTGCTGTGATGAAAATGTTCTATATCAGTGCTGTGCAGTATGATAGCTACTAACCATACATGTGGCTATTAAACAATTTAAATGCAGCTAGGGCAACTGAAGAATTAATTTTTTATTTTTTAAAAATTTTTATTCGTTTATGGGCCGGCCCGGTGGCGCACTGATACAGTGCGCTGCTTGGGAGTGCGGCGGCACTCCCGCCGAGGGTTCGGATCCCACATACAGACCAGTTTCCACTCACTGGCTGAGCGAGGGGCGGGCGCAGCACCGAGGGTTGCGATCCCGTTGCCGGTCCCGGTCCGGTGCGGGCGCAACACTGAGGGTTGCAGTCTGTTGCCGGACACGAAAAAAGACAAAAAGGAAAAAAAAAATTTTTTTTTATTAGTTTAAATTAAAGTAGTTGCATGCAGAAAGTGGCTACTGAATTAAACAGCATAAGTATAGAGCTTACCTGTCCCTCAGAGTCAAGATTTCATGCTTACAAAGGAAAACCTAGCTAAAATAACTGTAACAATTCATTGAGGCTTATTTCTTTCTGCTTATGAATGTATTACAGCAAATCAACATTAACAGCCATTTTACAAATGGTGTTAAGAATTAAAACTAGAAAACTCAAGTGAAAAATTTTTTTAATTTAATTTAATTTTATCAATATACAGTGTAGTTGATTTTCATGTCCATTTCCTGAATCCTTCCTCTTCCCTCCCTCTCTGCCCTCCATCAACATCATATGTGTTTGCTTGTCTTAACAAGTTCAAGGAATTGTGATTGTTGTGTTTTCTTCCCTGCTCCCTCATTTGTTTATTTATTTATTTATTTTTAACTCTCACAGATAGGTGAGAACATGTGGTATTTCTTTTCCTGTGCCTGATTTATTTCATTTAATATAATTTTTTTCTAAGTCCATCCATGTTGCAGTGAATGGTACTATTTCATTCTTTTTTATAGCAGAGTTGTATTCCATTGTGTAGATATACCACAGTTTCCTTATCCACTCATCTGATAATGGACATTTGGCCTGGTTCCAACTCTTGCCTATTGTAAATAGTGCTGCAATAAACATTGGAATACACATATCCCTTTCACATGGTGATTTCCATTCCTCTGGGTATATTCCCAGCAGTGGAATAGCTGTGTCATATGGTAAATCTATCTGTAATTATTTGAGGAACCTCCAAACAATTTTCCATAAAGGCTGCACCATTTTGCAGTCCCACCAACACTGTATGAGAGTTCCTTTTTCTCCACATTAGCCGTGGTATCTCAGTGTTGTTTTGATTTGCATTTCCCAGATGCTAAGTGATGTTGAGCATTTTTTCATGTGTCTGTTGGCCATTCATATATCTTCCTTTGAGAAATGCCTATTGAGCTCCTTTACCCATGTTTTAATTGGGTTACTTGTTTTTTTGCTGTAAAGTTGTTTCAATTTCTTGTATATTCTGGATATTAACCCTTTGTCAGATGTATATTTGGCAAATATTTTCTCCCACTCTGTTGGTTATCTTTTAACACTGTCAATTGTTTCTTTTGCTGTGCAGATGCTTTTTTAGTTTGATATAATCCCATTTGTTTATTTTTCCTTTGGTTGCCCGTGCTTTTGGGGTCATATTCATGAAGTCTGTGCCCAATCCTACTCTCTGGAGTGTATCCCCTGTTTTCTTTAAGGAATTTTATTGTTTCAGGGTATATATTTAATTCTTTAAACCATTTTGAGATGATTTTGGTATGTGGTGAGAGGTATGGTTCTAGTTTCATTCTCCTGTATGTGGATATCCAATTTCCCAGCACAATTTGCTGAAGAGGCAGTCTCATCCCCAGCATGTAGACTTGGTGCCTTTGCCAAAGATCAGATGGCTGTAGGTGTATGGGTTGATTTCTGGATTCTCTATTCTATTCCATTGATTTGTGTGTCTGTTTTTATACCAGTACCATGCGGTTTTGGTTATAATAGCTTTGTAGTATGGTTTAAAGTCAGGTAGTGTTATGCCTCCAGCTTTAATTTTTTTTGTTGTTGTTGTTCAGAATTGCTTTGGCTATTCATGGCCTTTTGTTATTCCATATAAAAGTTAGGGTAGTTTTTTACAATTCAGAGAAAAATGTCATTGGAATTTTGATGGGGATTGCATGGAATTTGTAGACCATATTGGGTAGTATAGACATTTTCACAATGTTCATTCTTCCAATCCAAGAGCATGGGATATCTTTCTTTCTTCTTGTGTCCTCTTTAATTTCTCTCAATAGAGGTTTGTAGTTCTCATTACAGAGATTTTTCACATCCTTGGTTAACTTTATTCTTAAGTATTTTATTTTTTTGTTGGCTATTGTAAATGGGCTAGCTTTCTTGATTTCTGTTTCTGCATGTTCACCATTGGAGTATAGAAATGCTATTCATTTTTGTGTATTGATTTTTGTATCCTGCAACTTTGCTGAAATCATTTATCAACTCTAAGAGTTTTTCTGTAGAGGCTTTAGGCTGTTCAATATAGAGGATCATGTCATCTGGAAACAGGAATAGTTTGACTTCATCTTTTCCAATCTGGATGCCCTTTATTTCCTTCTCTTCTCTGATTGCTCTGGCTAATACTTCCAACACTATGTTGAATAGGAGTGGTGAGTGTAGGCATCCTTGTCTAGTTCTTGTTCTTATCCACTTCAGGATGATATTGGCAGTGGGCTTATCATATATGGGTTTAATTATGTTGAGGTACTTTCCTTCTATATCTAACTTGTAGAGAGTCTTTATCATGAACAAATGTTGAATTTTGTCAAATGCTTTTTCAGCATCGTTAGAGATGATCATATGGTCTTTGTCTTTGCTTTTATTGATGTGGTGTATCACATTTATTGATTTGTGTATGTTGAACCAACCTTGCATCCCTGGGATGAATCCCACTTGATCATGATGTAGAATTTTGTGTATGTGTTGTTGCATTCTGTTAGCTAGTATTTTTTGAGGATTTTTGCATCTATATTCATCAAGGATATTGGCCTGTAGTTTTCTTTTTTCTTGTTGTGTCTTTGTCTGGTTTTGGTATCAGGATGATGTTTGCTTCATAGAATAAGTTTGGGAGAATGGCTTCTGTTTCAATCTTTGGAAGAGTTTGTAGAGAATTGATATCAATTCCTCTTTGAAGATTTGGTAGAATTCTTCAGTGAACCCATCTGGTCCTGGGCTTTTCTTTTTTGGGAGCCTTCTGATAACAGCTTTCAATCTCTTTTCTTGTTATTGGTCTGTTCAGATTTTCTATATCTTCCTGGCTCACTTTTGGTAGTTTTTGTGTGTCTAGAAGTTTATCCATTCATCCAGATTTTCAAATTTGTTGGCATATAGTTGTTTACAGTAGTCTCCAATGATTCCTTGTATTTCTGGGGTATCAGTTGTAATATCATCTTTTCATAGAAATGAAAAATTAGAAAATTTTTGATATTTGGGTTTTCTCTCTTCTCTTTTTTAGTTAGCCTTGGTAATGTTTTGTCAATTTTATTTATCTTTTCAAAAAAACAACTTTTTGAATCATTGATCTTTTGTATCGTTTCTGGGTTTCTATTTCTTTAAGTTCTGCTCTGATCTTGATTATTTCTTTCCATCTGCTAACTTTGGGTATAGATTGTGCTTGTTTTTCCAGTTCTTTAAGGTGAAGTGTTATGTTGATTACTTGAAATCTTTCCATTCTTCTGAAGTAAGCATTTAATGTGATAAATTTTTCCTTAGTACTGCTTTTGCAGTATCCCACAGGTTTTGGTTTATGTATCATTATTTTCAATGAATATTTTGATTTCCTGTTTAATTTCTTCTTGGACCCACATGTCATTAAGTAGAATGCTGTTTAATTTCCATGCATTTGTATAGTTTCCAGAGTTTCATTTGTCATTGATTTCTAATTTTAATCCATTGTGGTCTGAAAAAATACATGGAATAATTCCAGTTTTTTAGAATTTGTTGAGACTTGATTTGTGACTTAAAATGTGATCTATCCTGGAGAATATTCCATATGCTGATGAGAAGACTGAATATTCTAAGGTTGTTGGATGGAATGTCCTGTAGATATCTGCCAAGTCCAATTTGTCTAAAGTGTTGTTTAGATTTTGTGTTTTTCTGCTGATTCTTTGCCTAGATGATCTGTTCAATATTGAGAGTGGGGAGTTCAGATCCCCTGCTATTATGGTATTAGTGTCTATCTCACTCTTTAGGTCTAGTAGTGTTTGCTTCATAAATCTGGCTTCTCTGATGTTGGGTGTGTCTATATTTATGATTGTTATCTCTTCTTGATGGATAAATCATTTTATCATTATACAGTGGCCTTCTTTATCTCTTTTTATGGGTTTTGGTTTAAAGTCTGTTTTATCAGATATATGAATAGCTACTCCAGCTCGTTTTTCATTTCTATTTGCATGGTATATCTTTTTCCATTCTTTCATTCTTAGTCTATGTGTGTCTTTATAGGTGACATGAGTCTCCTGAAGGCAGCATATATTTGGGTCCACCTTTTTAATCCAGTCAGTCAGTCTGTATCATTTGAGTGGGGAATTTAATCCTTTTACATTAAGAGTTGTTTTAGAAAAGTGTTGATTTTCTCCTAGCATTTTATTGATTTTTGTTTGGATGTCTTAATTATCTTTTGTTCCTTTCTTTCTGATTTATTTTTTGTCTTCTGTATTTGTTGGTTTCTTGGGGTGGTAGATAAACTTTTTTTTCTCTTTATTGTTAGCATTTTTATTTTACCAGTGTGTTTTGTTTTTTATTGAGTATTTATGGCAGTGGTGGTGGTTTCTCTGGTACAAAACCCAGTACTCCCTTAGAATTTCTTGTAAGCCTGGCCATGTGGTAGTGAACTCCCACAGTTTTTGTTTGTCTGAGAAATATACTATCTGTCCTTCATTTTGGAAGGATAACCTTGCTGCGTAAAGTATTCTTGGCTGGCAATCTTTGTCTTTTAGTATTTTGAATATATCATCCCATTATTTTCTGGCTTTTAGGGTTTGTGAAGAAAAGACTGATGTTAGTTTGATTGGGTCTCTCTTTTAGTTGACTTGATGCTTCTGTCTTGCTGCTTTTAAGATTATTTCTTTGTTTTTGAGTTTTGCCAATTTGACTATAACATGTCTTGGAGAGGACCTTTTGGGGTTGAATATGTTTGGGGATCTTTGAGCATCCTGAATCGGAAGATCTGTGTCTTTCCCTATACCTGGGACATTTTCTGCCATTATTTCATTGAACGTATTTTCAGTGCTATTTCCTTTTTCTTCCCCTTCTGAAGATACACATGATTTGGATATTTGAAGACTTAAGGTTGTCTGTTATCTCTCTTTGATTTTCTTCAAAGTCTTTAATTCTTTTTTTTTTTTTTTTTTTTTTTTTTTTTTTTCCTTTCTGTGTTATTTCAAACAGACCATCTTCAAGGTCAGAAATTCTCTCTTCTGCTTGTTCTGTCCTTCTGGTTAGACTCTCTGTTGTATTTTTTGTTTCATTAAATGAGTCCTTCAGCTCCAAAAGGTCTGCTACATTCTTTTTCAAGGCATTGAATTCTTTGTACATTTCTTCTTTCAGATCTTGTATACGTTTTCTCATTTCATTGTGTTTTCTGAGTTTTCTTGTATCTCATTTAGTTTACTTAGAATTACCACCTGAAATTCCTTATCAGTCATTTCAAGGATTTCCTGTTCTATAGGGTCTAGTGTTTGTGAGTTATTATTACCCTTTGGTGGTGTACTTTCTTGATTTTTCATTTTTCTGGTATCTTTTCTTTGGTGTTTAGTCATTGTGGCAGGGGGTTTCACAGTCCACTCATTCGACCCTAATGTCTCGCTATGATCCTGCTGGGGATGCCAATTTGGCATGGCTGCCTTGGTGCCTGTGAGTGGGAGGCTAGGGCCTCTCTGGGCAGCATGCACTGGCCTGGGCTGGAGGTGTTCTGCGGCAGCAGTTACATGCTCCAGCATGGGGGCCTCAGGGGTGCGTGGGCCCCCCCAAATTTTAATAATATAGAAGTTGGTAGATTAACATACACACACATTTCACATATACAGTTTATAGAATAACAAAAAACATCTTTGTTTTCAAAATTTAATAAGCAATGAATAATAATTTTAAATACTAAGAATAATTCTCACTTGGAGAAGGAATATAACATGAGCAAGGTAAACACAGAAAATCATCTGGTTATTGACTAACCAATCCATTTTGTGGAGAGGTATACAGCTTTTCCTTTAAAAAGAATTTGAATAGCTGCTCTCCCATGAGGATGAGAACATTAAGTTTTGCAGAAGCTCTGACTATTAAGGAGTTGATGGTCATATTGATTTACACCCTCCTTCATCTTCTTTTCCCTGATGAGGGGTCATTTGAAATATATTATCTTGGAACCAACCAGTAAAAAGAGAGTCGTGGGTGATTACAGCTGCTACTTAGCCATTTTACAAGCACCTGAGTCCTGGTCCGCCTTGTAAAGGGCAAACTAGCAGCCCATCTCTAAGTTTTCTGGTGTTTTTTCTAAGCTATACAAAGAGCCAAGAATACACAAATTCTTAAAGAGTACAGGAAAATTACATGTAGGGAAAGGACAGGGGTGAAATCAATGTTACTTCTACTTAGTACCTAGCATTTTCCTCCAAATGATTTTTCTTCCCCATGAACAGGAGTCCTGCAGATGGAAAACCAGGAAAAACCATTTCCTTTCCCTACAATTCTTTTCTATCCTGCCTGAAAAATCTCTAACAGGTTGTTTTTTTTTTTTTTTTTTTTTTACCTAATGGGTAAAGCAAATTTGCCTTCTGCTGTGAGTGGGCTTTTTTGTATTCAACTCAGCTCTCACACTCTTTCCATTTATTCTGATTACTCAGGAGTGTCTACCTCTTTTCTTCCCCTCCAGGAACTTTTCCTTGTCTTTGCCCAAAGATGGTCTCTTCCCAAACTATGAAAAATCCACTAAAAGAACTTTCTTTTGAATATATATGCTTTCTGTAGACATTTGATATTCTTTTGAGACACCTGCACATTTACTTGAGGAAAATAAAACAATTGGTGGATTAGTTCACAAATTTTAATTTTTATTTAGCGTTTTTTAGAGAATACCTCACGAGTGGCTAAAATAAAAATCAAATATTATAGTGGAGCTCTGAATCATAAAATTAAAACATCAAGTTTGTTTCTGACCTCCTCCTTTTACAAATAGTGAAACTGAGACCCAGAATGATTAATTACCCAAGACCAAACGTGGACAAACGATACTTGTAAAATCAGTTTCATGAAACAGGCCCTACACTGCTTATTTTCAGCCTTCATTATGTAAACTCAGAGTCCTGAGTACTCTGACTGTACTTGCTAAGACTTTACCATTGCATCTCTACTTGGGCTCACCATGATAGATGTTATCCCATATCTTAGTGTGCTGGGACAGTCGATGCTCAAGGAATCAAAAATACTATTGACTTCTGTGAAAAATTTTGTGGAGAATTTTTATACCTTCATAGTGAAAGACTTTTGGGGACATCGCATTTTTTATCAAAGTTCACTGTACAGACTGATGAATATGCATTTGTTAATATTACCTCCAGTCCCTTTAGTTGAATTTTGTCTCTACATTAAGCACTAAGGATATAATTAAAAATAAACAAAACCAATTATTGCCACTAAGCCTTATTTTTATTTGTTTTTTTACTGACAGACCAAGGTTCTACCTATACAGTCATTTAAATACATCACTTGCCTGTGGGAAGCCTATCTACTGACACTGTTTTATTGTGTTCAGAGTAAAAGGATATGATAGCGGAGTATTTTCTGAATTTCTACAGTTTGAAGAATTTCCAGGACTGTCCAACTCTAAGTGGATTGTTGTGTATTGCTAAACCTCAAGAGGTTTTGTTTTCATGTGGCAGAACCCTCAGAATGTTTAAAGCAAGGAATGGAAATGATGAAAGTATCATATTAACAAGCCAGAAAAAAGAAAAGCACCTGAATGGCCACATCTATGAAAGTCTCCTAAGAAGATGAGTTTACAGAATCATTTAAATACTCAAATAATAGAGCTGGGAGCTAGATGGCTGAGCTGTATTCTGAGCTGCAAAATTGTCACATATATTTTCTTACAGCATTATAGGAATGGGTCTGGCAGACAATCTGAGGACTCCAGTGAGTGCCAATAGCCCAGATACCCGCAGAGCTGCACCTCAAAGTGCCAAGAGAAAAATCCATTCATCCAGCAGTAGCTGTATCTGTTTGTAAATTAATTTACTTGAATAAATTCCCGTTGCTCAGAAAACAAATTCAGAGAGGACACATACCCCGCTGATAATCCAAGTAAAGTGTGTTTTACAGATGGGAGATTAATACAGCCAAATGTTTGATGGCACTTTCTTAAAAAAAAAAAAAGAAAGAAAGAAAGAAAGAAAGAAAGAAAAAGGGTGTTCTTCCCACTAACAAAAACAGCCATGAAAAAGAAAAGCAAACAGCAGACCGTTGTTCTAGTGCAGGAAACTGTATTTTAGAAACAGAATGGTGGCATATTATAACTCCTGATTTGGGGGGGTATGTTATGATGGTTATATAGGGGTGGATAATGAAAATAGGAGTGATTCTAGCTAAGGGTAGAGGAGGTGCTTCCTCACAGCCAACCACTTAAATGACATACACATTTCTTATTTAGTAAAAGTATTTTTGAGCTGACAATCTCTCTTTCTCTCTTTTCATGAAAGTACCTATTTTCACCTTCAAATCAATCGTTTCTTAGAGCTAATTACTCTAACATGATTTATTTTCTCCTAATACCTAAGCAAAATCATTCTGGTGAGGAGTAAGGGTTTGGGGAACTGAGCAGGCGGAAGGGAGGGCTGACTTTGGGGCTTAGGGAGCTGCAGGAATATGCAGCCCAGGGCAGGCAACGTGTGCACAGGAGACATCAGGGAGGCAAGAAATGAGAAAGGAGCATTGAGAGTGAGGTGTGAGGGCACCAAAGGAAACTGCATCCTTTTGGTAAACGTGGCATGAACACTTTTCCTGAACGCAACCTGTGTCTTGCTTTAAGAAATTGTGAATACTCAATCAAGTAGATAAGGTTGACAGCTGTATGAAAGTAATAAATTCATAAAACACTAAAGGTAGGGGGAAAAGGATTATGTAGTAAATGGTATATCTATCTAAACTAACTGGAGGCAAAGTTACTTTGAAAGAATGATAATTCACATGGTTCAGGCAAATTTGATTTTTAGAATAAATTTTAATATATAGTGTTTTACTGCTTTCAAGGGCAGAGAGTAACCAGAACTACAGTTAGTAATTTTGCAGTTAGAATATACAATAACCAGTCAGGGTAAAACCACCCTTCTAGAATCAGGCCCCATAACTTGTCCTGCTCTTGGTAATGTTCTCCACCTTCCCAAGTTCTCCCAACACCAGTATTGTTCTGGGCGCCATCATGTTAATCTCCTTATGGCTGGTTTACATTGAGTGAGTTCCATGTCCCAGAGGTTGTTACTAGTATCTAATACCCATGTGACTCTGTGTAGCCAGATACTAGTGGCTTCCCTGACCCCATCTCCCATCACTCTCTGCCTTCTGAATCCCTTTCACAATCACCTTCTGCAAAGCCCCAATATCATCAACCTCTGCTGTGATAGTTCCCTTTTACCTTCTTGTTTTAATGAACACTTGGCTCTTCCCTGAAGCTTTAGCATGAAGCCCTCTCAAGGGGTAGCTGTTTTCTCTCCCAACTATCATGTACCACTCTACCTGCTGCTGAGGCATGTGTTCTCTTTGATTCCCATTGACGTTCCCGGATCACATGTTCTCCCTAAAAACATCCAGGTTTGTTTCCCATATTTATACATCACCCATCCTGAATACATCCACCCCATCTTCAATCCATTGGTCCTATACCTTTTCATAATCCTCCACCTAACTCGTGTCTTCAGTACTCCCTTCTTTACCCAGCTTAACTTCTACCCTCAATTATTGTAATCACTCCTTCACATACCTCTCATTCCCCTTGTCCTGCCCTCACCTTGCTCTACCCTCACGTTGTGCTGGTTTGGCCATCTACCTTACCTGACCCTGGCTCTTCCCCTATTCTGCCTCTGCACATGAGCAGTCAAAGATTGCTGGAGAGAAATCTCATACCATGTTTGTAACCAGATAACCTCAGCGGGCTGTGAGTGCTTCCTGGCAGTCATGCTACTTCCTGACTTTGTTCACTCACCCCGCCAGAGGACCATGTCACGTCTTTCTCTCTTTCCCCCCATTTTCACTCTATAGTGGTGTATACACACTCTACTTCCCTTGCCCTTCCTATGAGAGTAACTGGTCCTGTAACCAGCAAAGGCTTGTCCTTCTTTCTGTGCCTTAAATATCATCCTCCCTTGTCTACTCAAAGATATCCTCCCAGCAATTCTCATTTTTCTCTCCTGCATCAGTAATTTCCCCTCTCTGAATAATTTTCATCAGCCTACAGCATGCTGTCATTTCTTCAGTCTTAAAAAAAATGTAAATCCTCCCTTGATACCACTTTCCTCTCCTGATACCCCATTTTCACTCCTTCATTTTATGGCAAAACTCCTTTAATGGGATTTGTACACAGTCGACTGCAATTTCTCTTCTCCTTTCTCTTGAAACCATTCCAGTCAGGCCATCTTTCTACCACCTCACTGAAACCACTCTTATCAAGGGTTGACCCTTAAAGATCATTGTTGAGTGATCTTCACTTTGCTAAATTCAATGCTTGAATCTTAGTCTCCATCTGATTTGACCTCTCAGAAACATTTAACACAGGACGTTACTCTCTTCTTGAAATATTTTCTTCACTTGCGTTTCCAAGAAATCAGTCTCTTGCCTTCAACTGTTTCTCTTTCTCTCTCCCTCCCTCCCTCCCTCTCTTTCTCTCTGTCTCTCTTTCTCTCTCTCTTTCTGCTATTTTCTCATCTTTCTGTTCCTTGATGATGTAGTCCCTCTAGACTTGGTCCTTGGATATCTTCTTTTGTTGCTCTACCTCACATGGATTTGTCACCTCTCTTCCCCTGGGTGATGGAGCTGCAAAAGGATTAGTCAAAGCCCATTTCTTCTGAGCAGTGAGAGACCTCAAAGGAGTTAATTTCCTGGAACCCTCAAGAGAGAGGCATTCCTTCCTTTGGAAATTAACCACCAACTGGGGTTCTCTCCCCGAATTTATTCTCCAGAACAGGAAGTTACAGCAAAAGAACATACGTGAGGTTATGGTCAAGTGTAGTTTAACAATAGAGGCCGGTAACATCAGTAAAACAAACAAAGTGACATACCATAATGCAGTTTGCAAAAGGTTAAGTCAATCCACCAACAAAAGCTTGTTCTTAGCAAATACTATGTTTTCCTGCAGTAGTTTCCTCAGTATTTTTACATATCAATCAGTAGGTTAACCATGGACATCTGTCCTTGAGCCAGCAACTTTGCTGTGTTACAATTTTATATCCACAACAGAGACTTTAGCCTGAGGAAAGTTTCCTGTCTTTTGCAAGGTTAACATTTCTATATGCAATTCAAATAGGTTAGGCTAAACCTGAGACTACAGGGCTTTGCAAACTAGGCCCTGTGTAACACATTTGCTTTATAAGTGTTAGTATATTCCACATTCTTTTCCTGTCTTTATTCACAAAAAAACCTCATGGCTTTAGGTACTGTATCCACTTGGATATATAACAGGCATCTTAAGTTTAATCTGTCTAAGCTGCATTCGTGGTAGTTCACCTTCTCCTGACCCTAAACTCCCCCCTACACAGTCTCAGTTAATGACTACTTTATTTTTCCACTTACTTGGGCCCCAAATCTTAAAGTTATCTTTGCTTTCTATTTTTTTTCTCATGCCCATGCCTGAACCCACCAGCCAATTCTACTGGCTCCGTCTTCAAGTATATCCAGTCACTTCTCACCAGCCCACAGTTACCGCCTTGTCATGACAACACCATCACTCACCTAGATGGTTTCAGCAGCCTTTTAGCTGGTTTCCCTGCCCCTCTGCAGAGCAAGCAGAGTGGTACTGCTGAAATAAAAGCAAAAGGTGTCCCTTTGTTGATGGAATTCCTCCATGGCTCCTCTGTTAGGCAGGAGACAAGCTGAAGGCTACTATGGCCCCAGGGCACTACACAGTCTGGCCCTGCTCTAGTTCTCTGACCTTCTCTCCCCTCACTCATTCATTTCCACCTGAGCTGGCTTCCTTGCTGTTCCTTCTTCTGGCGAAAAATCTGGGAATAGCACAAAGTAAACAATTTTTATATATATAAATAAATATTAGTTGAATCAATGGATAGAACTTGAGAAATGCTGTTTCTTACTCAACCACACACAACAACAAAATCATTAGAGTTTGGATTTGAATTCAGAACTTACCAGACCCCAAAGCTATGCTCTTTCCATTCTATGAGTAATGCTGCTTGAATTAGCACATATTTTCAAACTGCTTTGGAGGATGTTTCTGAGATGTCACTTTAAAACAATTACCAAAAACAGATTTCCAGATTTTGGGATTCTTAGAAAACATTCTTCCCTGAGTTTACATATAGACCATAAAAAGTCAGAAATTTCAGGGTTTTTTTTTTTTTTTTTTTTTTCATTGAAAATGTGTGTTGAACAATTTGACTCTTTAAGGCATGGTTGGCTATTTTGTTTTTATTTCTCATATTTATTCTTTAACTGAATCTTATTTCCTACAAATACAGAGAGAAATTATCTTGTTTATTGTTAACTTGTTTTTCCTTAGAAAAAAATATAGGTTTTCTATGATTATTGAACTTCTTACAGGTTTTTGGATCAAAGAAAACCTTTTGAATTTATAAGCGGTTTTTCATTCATGAATCCTGAAATGAATTTAAGGTTTTTGGATAGATTGTCCTAGAGATGGAGGAAGGAAAGAGGGATTCTAGTACAGATAAACACGTTAACCACAGTTTCAATAAATAAGTAAATACTGATTCTTCCACTTGCTGCCAGCTCAGAAAGGATTAGTCAGAGGGCTGCTTTCTAGAATTTATAGTAACAAATTCTCCTCAGAATTCAGGGTACAAAGGGCCTCTTTTATAGTTCAACAGGTTACAGCCAACCAAAGGATCACATATCACACAATATGATTGTGTTTTTCAAAGAGAGGATGTATTTTCTTTTGGATTTAATTTTCTTTCTTCTCATCTCCTTATTCCTTTCTGCAATGACTTCTCAACAAGTGCATCCTCCTCGGAGATGCTGTTTCAGATTCTTAGCTGTCTTGTGACTCTGGGCACAACAGGAGCCACTTTTCTCTCCCAGCTGATAATTTTGTCAGGAGGCCTGGTGTGAGAAGCGTTCCCGGGCGCCAAGCCCTGCTGCTGAAGGACCCAGCCTCTGGGATGAACAACCCTTTATTGTGCTCTCCTGGAGTGCTTGTTGGGTCATGTGGCATCTTTCTTTAAAGGAGAAATTCTCTGCTGTCATTTAAAACAATACAAGAACACGCTTGGGGACAATGAGGAAATTTGTTTGTGGGGAAACAATTTATTATCTTAAGTGGTACTTTTTAGAGAGATGATTGGCCTTTTTCTGATCTTTCTTGGGGAAACTGCATTTGCATTTCTCCCACAGACTAGTTCAAGACAAATGAATTTGTAAGTTTAGTGTAACTCATTCCCTTTGGAAGCTTCCTGGCTTTAAACATGTCTATCATACGAGAATCCCAGACTTCAGAGTTCTAGAGGGCATAATCAGTAAAAATGATGGCAGTGGTGGCAAGGGCCTGAGACACACATGCAGATTCCTAGACCACACAAGAGCTTCTGGAACATTCCCCAGACTTCATTCTGAAGATGGTTTGGAATTATGTGTGAGGCTTATTCTCTCCTCAAGGTTTGGGCAGACTCAAACAGATGGAATGAGTGGCTTCATTTTTCGTTTATGTGTCTAATTGAATTAGATAATCATGTTTACAACCTGATTTGGAATCTTGTAAGCACAGCCTGCTTATCCCGAAGATATTTTGGCTGTTTGGCTGGCATTGACCTTAGAAGCCTAAAGAGGAAGAGGAGGAGGAGGAGAAGCAGCAGCAGCAGCAGCAGCAGCAGCTAGAAAGATCTGATGCACATCAAAGGTCAACACAATTTCATAAAGTCAAATAAAAAGCCCACTGTAGAGTCACCCTTTTTGAGGGAAAGCTATTTCTCTATTGCATGGCTAAATTCTTAATATTATGAGTCATTATCCAATCCAGTGATATTAATGTGAGGAGGCATCAGAATCACATGGGGAATGGGTTGTTGTGACACAGCCCGCTGGACCCCACCCCTAGAGCTCCTGGTGCAGCAGGACTGGGATAGAGACCTGGGAATGTGCATTTCTAACAGGTTCCCAGGAGATGCTGATGCTGCTAGTCTTGGTACCACACTCTGAGAACCATCGATTTAATCCATTGTGCAAACTTTCACCCTCCTGGGATGTTTATCATAAATTACTTGAAGGACAGTATGTTTAATTCTTTCATACACAAAAAAGTTCTTCCTATGAAACACTTTATATGCTATATACTTTAATTACAGTTTGTACTTAATATTTAATTAAAAACTAATTGATTTCAAGGGATATTTTAGAGACATAAAGTGAGAGACAGCATGGAATAAAGCAATGTTTCTCAGGCTTGAGTAAAATGTGAATCCATTCAAGTCATTTGTATAATAATGCTAGTTGATATTGTAAGAAACTGGGTGGAAGCTCATTATGCTATGTAACTTGTAAATCTACAATTCATAAATTATAATTTATATGTACACACAATATAAAATATATAAATAACTTTACAAATTATATAATAGATTAAGTAAGCATAAATTTATATAAAAATAAAAAAGTATATGTTAAGTATATTTTAATTTGAAATCCAGTTGAATTCAAATGAAAGTATTAAAGAATCCAGATTAGCAACTTAACTTAATGTGACTAATGTGCTATTTTGAGGGAATTAAAACAATGTTTGCATTGCGACTATGGCTAGATCTTTCTTCAGTGTGTCATATCACCGTGGGTGTGTGTGGGAAGACTCACATTTTCCACTCCTTTCTATCTAAAACTCCTGAGAAATGTTCATTCAGTCAGTGTAACATGCTGTGCATTGGCCTTTCCTCAATATATTACATCACTTACTTATTAGATATGCCTGTTTTTTTGTTGTTGTTTTCTTTCCTTAAGCTCTCAGCACTAAAATAGTATTAACTAGTGCCATTGCAAGCACCCATTTATTCAGAAGAGTGCCTACTATGTTTTTCGAGTCACTGTTATAGGTATGGGAGAAAAAAATCCAGACAAGGAACCTGGGGCTTATTGAGCTGGGGTATGGTGGTGGGGTAGGGGGTGAAGAAGTAAAAAATCAGGTTGGAGGAGTAGGCAAGGGCTAGATCATGTGCAGTCTCATGAAGCAATGTGAGGAGTTTGGAATTTCCTTGAATTGTTGTGGGAAGTCATTGGAGGGTTTTGTTTAGGGGATTTACATTATTTAAAAATAAATCTGGCTACTACACAAAGAATGACCTTTAAAGGAAGAAGATTGAAATTTAGATGTGAACCCTGAATCTGAAATAATTATTTATCTTAACCTGGCCATTCAAGTGATACACACATGAAGATATGCTCATATTAACTTTCGAGAGAATCCTAAAAATTCAAACATGCACATGTTTATCAGATGTGTTGAGAGAATGTACATTTTCCACCACTTTTCTATAATAATAATGAAAAAAAAATGATGGCGAACTTTGAAGCCCCTTAAGCTATTCTCAGGATTGTGTGTAACACTCTAGGAGAATCTGTACAGTTTTTGATATCAGACATCGTTCTGACACTGGTTGGGCCTCCTCATGAGTTGCTTAACCTTGCAGGGCCTCTGTTCTTCCATAGTGGGGCTAATTATGCTTCTAACTTGAAGCTGTTGTGGGGTGGGGGGGTTGAGCACAAAGAGCCATTGCACTGAGCATTGGGGTAGTCACTTTACATATATTTACATGCATTTAAATAAAGGTGTCAAGAGAAAAATGTAACACAAAATAACGCAGGTTAAACACTCCATGATTCAAGAAGGCCAGGGCAGTTATAATTATCATAGGTGAGAAAAGAAAACCAGGAAATTGAGACTGGGTCAGGATGAAGGTGCTTTTCTCTCAGTCTTGACTTCCTCCTACTGTGCTTTTTGAGCATGCTATTAAATAGGAAATTCTCACTAACAAAAAACAAAAAGAGCCTTTCCCAACTCTCTGAGAGGAATCAGTTCACTTCTTTGTAGTTATTCTTGCTTTGTAGATAAAAAAATTTCATTCAAGAGGCTAATCCATTGTTATAATTTCTGTATTGAACTCCAGGTCAACCCTAAACAAGCATCCTCAGTGAACCGCTGAACTCTGCCTCTTAGTGGAATTATGATGATAGTAGTTTCCATAACCATTTGTTAAAATCTGCATTGCTGACTTTCATTTGCTTTTAAATTATGTGACAATTCTAAGGATTGTAATGGTATTCTCCTGATGAATGCTTAAAAGAGACTTCTGCCAATAGCCCTATGAGACGGAGGTACCCTAGTCAAATCTCAGAGATAAAGGATGGAAAATAGAGTAAGAGAGAAGGTGACGTTGAAAATACATTCTAAACTCTCTTAAAGCACTAAGTCCTTGATAAAAATTGTAATAAAAATGTATATTTTAAATACCATTGTAGAATACTGTATATATTTACAAAGAGAGAAACAAAGAATTCTTATTTTGTCCAAACAAGACCTGGTCTGTTCAGTGCTGTGCTGTCCTTGCAATTACTTTTGTAATGACAATGAATAAACTTAACTCCTCCACCAAATATGCTTAAGGATAATTTCACACCCCAGTGCAATGCAGCTGCTTCTGCTATGGCCAATGTTTAACAGCTCAGAGCAAGAGCACATGAGCACATCTGAAGGGAAGCATAGCAGGCTATTTCAGTTTGAAACCATGGCGTCAAGAATATTGCATGTTATCTCCACACTCGGACTCCCCCCTCCCCCACCAGACCATTCCAAGGGGACAAGAAGTCCTAGCTGTGATGTGTTTAACAAAATG
>NW_007727760.1:8146-12492 GCF_000696425.1 Galeopterus variegatus | reverse complement strand
CTGCTATGGCCAATGTTTAACAGCTCAGAGCAAGAGCACATGAGCACATCTGAAGGGAAGCGTAGCAGGCTATTTCAGTTTGAAACCATGGCGTCAAGAATATTGCATGTTATCTCCACACTCGGACTCCCCCATCCCCCACCAGACCATTCCAAGGGGACAAGAAGTCCTAGCTGTGATGTGTTTAACAAAATGCTTCTAAAAACTTTCTCCATGAATTGGGTTTTGCAAGAAGACCATGATATATTTTGCCTGGAGTCTTTTTCATTTTTAATTTTTAAATTCAGTCATGTTTTAAGTGTGCTTCCATTTCATTTACACTTAGCCCACCAAGCTGTAGTATTCTAAGAGTTATTTGATGTTGAAGAAGTTCTATACATTTTTTATAAGCCATGTTAAGTGTTTCTCTTTGAACCATAAAGTTGTATTTTTGCCATCTCTAAGAGGAAATCAGACTGAAAAATAACATGGATAGAGTTCCTAAATGCAAAATCACTAACAGGAAAAAAATGTTTCTCAAAATCTTTTATCATCCAGTAAAAGGATATTTATCCACAAACAGCCTAGGGATGAATTATGCTGCATTCTTTAATATCCTTCAGAAACAAATAGAATTTGTATAAGGCTATCATCACAGTATTGCAGCAAAGAAGCCACCTAATGGTTCTGTCAGAAGGTCAATGTAATGTTGAAAAGAAAAAAGGAAAGGTTATTCAATATCATGCATATATTCCTCTCCCTCAACTAGCTTTGTTAATGGAAACTCTTACTTTTGAGGTAGCTCAATCATTACCCTTCTTTCTTGCANTAGCTTTGTTAATGGAAACTCTTACTTTTGAGGTAGCTCAATCATTACCCTTCTTTCTTGCATAAAAGGATTGAAATGCAGGGACTCATTCAGTTTTTTTTTGTTTGTTTGTTTTTTTAAATCTCTCGTTCTTTCTTTCCTTCTACCCAAGAAACTATCCACTGTTTCTTGCTGATGCATTTAGAAATTTTAAAGCTCAGGGTAACCTAGAGAAAGACTTATTCTCATATTTTCTAGGGACAAGGTTCTACCATTAGTGTATGGACCCAACGCTTTGAATGAAAAGGCATCAAAATTTACGTTGATGAACTTTGTGATGGAGAAAGTGAACCTACGTTTTCTGGTCTAGGACAGTCTTGACAAGTGAATACCCTGACAGCTGCATCCAGCATAGGAATGAAGACAAGGTAGAAAAGCTGGAGAGCAGAACTAGGCCTACCCAGAGTCATAGAGGCCCCTCCAGAGCTGTTCAAATCTTGTTTTTATTTTTGGCACTGCAGTCCATTTTTCTTCTTTTTTTCCCCAAATAAATAACATTTTTAATGAAAAGTAACTATTTTCCAATTCAAAAAATGTGCATTGTTTTGCATTTTTGCTAGTTTTTTCAGTGTCTCATTTGATAGAAGACAGTTGAATTTTCACATCTCCTTCTGCTGTGAAATGTTGTTTTGAGTGGAGCACACAAAGAAAGTCGAGCCTTGACATGGATAAGTAGTTGTAAGGGGGAAGCATTTTAGAAATGTTCTTTAGAATTAGATATAAGAGTCATAGGAGAAAGGCAGTTTATGGGAAGGGCAGGTCTTCCCTGCTGACATCTTTCTTCTGCCCCTCATCTGCTCCAGCCAGCCTGAGTCCCCGAGCAGTTAGTTTGAGAATCACTGTGACCAATGTCAACTCTCTCATTTTACAGGTGGGAAAACTGAGGCAAAAGAAATGTAGCAATTTTTCCCCAAGTCACACTAATTTTTAAAAATTGGGGTTTTTTTTGGACAGTATTCAAGTTCTTTTCCATTGCACTACACCAGGAGTCAACAAACTTTTCCTATAAAGAGCCAGATAAAAATGTTTTAGGCTTTGTTAGCTATATGGTCTCTGTTGGGACCACTCAACTCTGGTACTGTACTGTGGAAACATAGACAACACACGAACAAATGGGCAAGGCTGTGTTCCAGTAAATGTTATTTATGGAAATTTTAATTTGAATTTTATGTAATTTTTATGTGTTACAAAATACATTCTTATATTTTTCTTTTTCTTTTAACCATTCAAAAAAAGGAAAGATTATTCTTACTTCATTGGGCTATACAAAAATAATCATGAAGCCATATTTGGCCTCTTCACCACCTTTTCATCCAACCTAAATGGTATTTTTCATGCACTAAGTTTAAGCACTTTGGGGGGGAGGGTTATACAAGTGTCGTTTCTTTTCCATTGATATCTCCAATTCAAGCATCCACCTGCCCTGTCTGTATCTCTGAATTTTCTCCAGCCACATCTTATTTCTCCACAGTTTTACCTGAGAGTTCAGAGCAGTTTATTAAAAAGTTAGAATTAGAAGAATTCTCATGACTGTTTTACAACTGAATGAACATGTGAAAACATAGTCGATCAAAGTCAATTTCGTTTTTTTTTCCTTTTCTTTATTTTTATTTTTAATTTTTTTTGACAGCTAGCTGGGATAGGCATCAAACCTTGCACCTTGCTGTTCTCAGGACCACAGTCTAACCAACTGAACTAACCAACTAACACAAAGTTACAGTCAGATATCAAGAATAAGTTCTGGTGCTCGAGGGTGACTTTAATAATATTGTACTGTAAAAATTTCAGGACAGCCAGAAAAGAAGATCTTAAATGTTATAACCACAAAGAAATGATAAATTTTTAGATGACAGATGTGCTAACTATTCTGACTGGATCATTATAAAATGTATGAATGTACTGAAACAACAAACTGTACCCCATAAACTTGTACAATTAAAAAAAAGTCAATTTCATGTCCAGCTCCAATCCTTCCAATTTTAGAGATGCTGTTGAGGGAGAAGACCGGGTTCTGTGCCCTCTCAGTGCTCCTGACACTGTGGCAGGGTGCAGCAGGTGTGACCATTCTCCACTTTTTCAGCTATTGTTCTGAGATGGACTTTCCTAAAAGAATGAGGGTCTACAATAGAAACAGCACCATTTATAATTCGACCAATAAAATAATAGGTAACGTTTATTCAGCAACCACCATGAAAGACAATATTATAAAATGGTTTTAAGGGCAGACAAATTGATCTGTAGATTGCCTGGGTCATTCCCAGCTCTGACACTTACTAGCCATGTGACATTGGGCAAATTAGTTCAGTTGCTTCTTCCTCAATTTCCTCATCTGTAAAATGGTCACGACAACAGGAGTATATACTTCACAGAGTTATAGAACCAAATCGTTTAGCATATGTGAAGCACTTTAAACAGTATTATTATCGTTTGTGAGATATCACCTTAAGTTCCCTGTTTTCATTTTCTCTCTCAATTCTTCTATTTCTTTGCTCCAGAGGTAGGCACCATTAACTGTGTGGCATGCTAAAATCCAGACATTGTCTGTGTATACAGTGATAATGCTAGTTAAGTATTATTGAGCACTACCAGACACTATTTTAAAGGCTTTCATTATATTAAATAATTTAATTTTTGTAATAATCCTCTGAGATAGATACTGTTAAAATATATGTAAGGATGAAGAAACTGGGACATAGAGAAATTATTACAGCTAGCCCAGGGTCACTTAGCTGGTAAATGGCAGAGTCACTCCTGAAAACAAAATAATTAAGAGTTGAATCTGCTTTTTTGCAATGGGTTTCCTGCCAGAACACAGGTGTTGTGAAAACCGCTGCTAAATCAAAGCCAAATTGGGAACGGAAAAGACTCATATTAACATCGTTGTCATTGGATGCATAGATTCAGGCGAGTCCACTACTGCTGGCTATCTGATCTACAGATGTGGTGGGATTGACAAAAGAACTATCGAAAAGTTTGAGAAGGAGGATGCTGAGATGGGAAAGGGCTCTTTCAAGTATGCCCAGATCTTGGATAAACTGAAAGCTGAACCTGAGGGTGGTGCAACCAATGATATCTCCCTGTGGAAATTTGAGACCAGCAAGTGTTACATGACTATAGTGGATGCCCCAAGACACAGAGACTTCATCAAACATGATTACAGGCACATCTCAGGCTGACTGTGCTGTCCTGATTGTTGCTGCTGGTGTTGGTGAGCTTGAAGCTGGTATCTGCAAGAATGGGCAGACCCCATGAGCGTGCTCTTCTGGCTTACACACTGGGTGTGAAACAACTGATTGTTGGTATTAACAAAATGGATTCTACTGAGACACCCTACAGCCAGAAGAGATATGAGGAAATCATTAAGGAAGTAAGCACCTACATTAAGAAAATTTGCTACAACCCCGACACAGTAGCATTTGTGCCAATTTCTGGTTGGAATGGTGATAAGATGCTGGAGCCAAGTGCTAAAATACCTTAGTTCAAAGGATGGACAGTCACC
>NW_007727760.1:6445-7787 GCF_000696425.1 Galeopterus variegatus | reverse complement strand
ATCAAACATGATTACAGGCACATCTCAGGCTGACTGTGCTGTCCTGATTGTTGCTGCTGGTGTTGGTGAGCTTGAAGCTGGTATCTGCAAGAATGGGCAGACCCCATGAGCATGCTCTTCTGGCTTACACACTGGGTGTGAAACAACTGATTGTTGGTATTAACAAAATGGATTCTACTGAGACACCCTACAGCCAGAAGAGATATGAGGAAATCATTAAGGAAGTAAGCACCTACATTAAGAAAATTTGCTACAACCCCGACACAGTAGCATTTGTGCCAATTTCTGGTTGGAATGGTGATAAGATGCTGGAGCCAAGTGCTAAAATACCTTAGTTCAAAGGATGGACAGTCACCCATAAAGATGGCAATGCCAGTGGAACCACACTGCTTGAAGCTCTGGATTGCATCTTGCCACCAACTTGTCCAACTGACAAGCCCTTGCGTCTGCCCCTCCAGGATGTCTACAAAATTGGTGGTATTGATACTGTCCCTGTGGGCTGAGTAGAGACCAGCATTCTTAAACCTGGCATGGTGGTCACCTTTGCTTCAGTCAACACTACAACTGAAGTAAAGTCTGTTGAAATGCACCATAAAGCTTTGAGTGAAGCTCTTCCTGGAGACAACGTGGGCTTCAATGTTAAGAACGTGTCTGTCAAAGATGTTTGTCGTGGCAATGTTGCAGGTGACAGCAAAAATGACCCATTAATGGAAGCAGCTGGTTTCACTGCTCAGGCGATTATGCTGAACCATCCAGGCCAAATCAGTACTGGATTGTCACAAAGCTCACATTGCTTGCAAGTTTGCTGAGCTGAAGGAAAAGATCGATCAGCGTTCTGGTAAGAAGCTGGAAGATGGCCCTAAATTCTTGAAATCTGGTGATGTTGCCATTGTTCATATGGTTCTTGACAAGCCCCTGTGTGTTGAGAGCTTCTCTGACTGTCCTCTTCTGGGTCGTTTTGCTATTCGTGATATAAGACGGACAGTTGCTGTGGGTGTCATCAAAGCAGTGGACAAGAAGGCTGCAGGAGCTGGCAAGGTCACCAAGTCTTGCCCAGAAAGCTTGGAAGGCTAAATGAATATTATCCCTAATACCTGCCACCCCAGTCTTAATCAGTGGTGGAAGAACCGGTCTCAGAACTGCTTATCACAATTGGCCATTTAAGTTTAATAGGAAAAGACTGGTCAATGATAACAATGCATTGTAAAACCTTCAGAAGGAAAGGAGAATGTTTTGTGGACCATTTTGTTTTTGTGTGTCGCAGTTTTAAGTTATTAGTTGTTAAAATCAGTACTTTTTAATGGAAACAACTTGACCAAAAATCTGTCACAGAATTTTGAGA
>NW_007727760.1:4296-5751 GCF_000696425.1 Galeopterus variegatus | reverse complement strand
TTAAAATCAGTACTTTTTAATGGAAACAACTTGACCAAAAATCTGTCACAGAATTTTGAGATCCATTAAAACAAAGTTTAATGAGAATAAATAAATAAATAAAAGAGTCAAACCTAAATAGATGTGGGATGAAAATTCATATGATCATATGACCGATGTCCATGGTTCATGAGAATGCTGGTTTTGATAGTTCCCAGTACATTAAATCTGAGAGGTACTCTTGAAGCCTACAAGAGAAATGTTAGAGAATAAGAAGAAAGTACTGCTTTACACAGTGGGCGAGAAATCCATATTATTGCCTCCCAAAACTATAGAGGCTTCCTGAAGATTAGATGGACAGAACAGAGATGTTTAGGATTCAATACTAACCTGATCTCAGAGGGTTGCTCTTTTTCAGGCAAGGCAATAATATATTCCCCCAAACACTACTTGGTACTTCTCTCTAGGTCAAAGAACAGTAATTTGAATAAAATATGACTGGCTAAGAATAGTAATTTTATATCGTTTTTGCCTTGTTAAGTTTCATATTACTTTTTTTTTTTTAAACTTTATCCCCTTTGGGTTAAACTCTATTCAAATAGGAGGCCATCAAAAGGACACCTGCATATATAGTGGATCACTGCTTAACAGACTGTGGTATATTAACCCCCGTCAAGAGCCTCTGTTCCCACATTACCCACAACTCTCTTTGATGAGAGCCAGCCTCAGAAGATTGACAATTAACTCCAGTCCAGAAGGAATTGTTTCGGGAGCATCTTCAAAAATTTAAATACCCCAGTGGGACAACTTTAAGTATCGTAAATAATCATAGGTTTGAAATCTAGGGGTATATTAATGTGTTGGCATTAATGTGATGGCTCAAAATGTTTCCTGCTATGTTTTCTGGCAGTTTATAAGGATTGCAACTTCAAAGGACATTAATTAATTGCTGACAATTTACCAGCATGCATGAGAAAAATGAACAAACAGAACTAAAACAATTTTGGCTAAATAATTGTGTTGTTAAAAAATACTTTTTTTCACCTTTAGGTATAAAGCATTTCATTACAGAGTTTTCAAATATTCTCAAGGGTTTACACATATCACAGCCTGCAAAAGCATAATTTTCTTTTCCTTCTATTATGCCCAATTATCTTCTTTTTACCATTAAAATCAGGTAAAGATAATAATGCCTTGATAAAATAATTGGTTGTAAATTAGTCATTTTAGTAAATTATCTTGCTCCACAAACGTGTTTTCCATTTTGTGCTTCCTACTTTAATGAATATCACTGAAGCTAAAAACCTCAGAATCTACTTTGAATTATCCACAGTCTACCAAATCCACACTGAAAGTTCATTTCAGAAATACATGCTTAATATCTCATAGTCACTGATGTTACCAAGAGCCTGATTGTTACTTGCCTGGGCTGTTGTCTTACTGATTCCCGTTCTGCTCAATTATCCATAGAAAACA
>NW_007727760.1:2779-3799 GCF_000696425.1 Galeopterus variegatus | reverse complement strand
GTTACTTGCCTGGGCTGTTGTCTTACTGATTCCCGTTCTGCTCAATTATCCATAGAAAACATAGAACTGGCAAATCATCAGCCTCCTCATTTTTAAAAAAAATTGGTGGCTCCTTGAAGCTGAGAAAATGTTGTCCAAATTCTCAGCAGAAACAATCTTATCTACATTATTATTTCATGTCCCCCTATGATCATTATGCTTTTTATCATTTTTTGCTACCCATTTTCATCCCACTACACTAATCCTTACCCGCCCACTGACCTCTCACTCCCCACCAGGTACAGCCGTCACTAGACTCTGAACCTGTGATGCTCCTAAACATCTCAAGGACTTTGCACATTCTGCTTCCTCTCTTGAAATGCTTTTCTCCCCTTTCACTGCCAGGTTAAGTCATAATAATTTTGTTTAAAGACAAACCTCCATTCCACTTCTTTTTTGAAAGACTTTCTTAAGTCACTGAAGTAGAATTAATAATTCCTTCATCTGTACTTTTACGGAATACCTTTTCTAAAGTTTAAATAAGCATATAGTTACTGAAAATAGATAGGGGTTTGAATCTTAGCTCTGCCGCTTTCTGTGTAACTATGGGCTGGTTAATTTACTTGTCTGAGCCTCAAAAAATACCTATAAAATATAACATCATGAGGATTTTGTAAAGATGAGATGAGCTAGCACAGCAGTAAGCATGTTATAGGTAATCAATAAATTTTGGCTTTTACCCCCAACCTACACTTACAACCTCTGCCAGCTAGGACATCATTGAACACAATTGTGTGTGTGATTGCATGTATGTGTGTATGTTGTGTGAGCTCTTTTAAAACAGAGACCAACCAGCACATATTAAATATTAATAAACATTTGTTAAATAGAATCGAGTCCCAAGTACTATGTCTTTTATCCAGTAGTAATATTAACAACATGGCCTCAAGAAAATCATCATCTTTTCATTTAAATGGATAAGTTGAGTGACTTTCTTTATTATTTTATCATTAATATTTTACTTTATTATTTTTCTGCAAG
>NW_007727760.1:0-1457 GCF_000696425.1 Galeopterus variegatus | reverse complement strand
ATGAACAGCGTATTTCTCCTTGTGCCTGGTTTTTACCAAACTAGTTTCTCTTTCTCTCTCTAATTGTCCATGGAATACCACACAGATGACTGGATTCCCATATCATTTCAGATTTCCAGGGAAAGAGAAATCAGTTTGCGCCTCTTGTAAGCACAAGCATCTTGCAATAATTTATTATTCGTTTTCTATTTTGGCGAAATTTTATTTTGCTATTTCAAATTTGCAGAAAAATTTCAAGAATAGTAAGAGGAATTCCCAAATACCTTTTGCCTGGATTCAATGGCAATTGTTTACTTTTGTTCCATTTGCCATATGTGTGTGTGTGTGTGTGTGTGTGCGCGCGCTTATATACATATCTAAACTGTGGATTCTTGTTATTCATAGTAGTTATGTTTTATAAAGTTGTTGTGAACCCTGAATAAGTGGATTCTGAGCTATTGCTCCTAGGAAAAATATAGCATTAAGTTTCTGTGAATCTCTGGTTACAACATTTACACAATACATAACCTTGTTTTATGTGTGTTTCTATTTAAGACTCCTTATTTAATATGTAATTTTGATTCATTAACAATGAACTTATGACCAATAGCACTATGATTCATGTCTGAAGGAAGCTTACTTAATGCATGTATTTTCTCTTAAGGCACATCACAACCTTCTTGCACTTACCAACACCAGCCAGCCCTTCTGCACTGCATTTGGGGAGCATTTTCAACAGACAAATCTCCAACAAAGAGCACGAAAACGTGAAAATTTGTTCCTAAGTAGCAAAATGGACACTTGCTTACAGTATGAGAACTAAAACAAGAAGCAGAGTGTGTCCTTGTTTGACCTCACCTGGGAATAGGCAAGTCAGGTGACTCAAATTTTCCATGCTCTCCCTATGTCTGCAAATGATCAGGGAGCACTGTGAGTATTGATTTTGGGTTACAAATAAATTTTGGTGAGTAAGCACATCTACAAATATGGCATCTATGAATAATGAGGACCTGTAGTATGTGTATTTGACCCACATATTTGTGCATCTGTATCTTTTTTTGAACAATTTGAGAGTAAATTGAAGACACTGTATCTATTTACCCCTAAATACTAAAGTGTGTTATTTCCTAAGAGCAAAGACATTCTCTTACATAACCACAGTCTAATTATCAAAGTCAGGAAATTTCATAGTAATGTAATTCTGTTATCTAAGTCATAGTCCACATTCAAATTTCATCGATTGTCCCAATAATGTTCTTTGTAGCTATTTCTTGTTTTCCCCTGGTGTAGAATTCAGTGCAGGATCATGCATTTCCTTTAGTTGTTATGTCTTTTATCACCTTTAGTGTGAAATATTTCCTTAGTCTTTCTTTGTGTATTTTTTTTTATTTTGTCAATATACACTGTATATGATTATTATGGCCCGTCACCGAAACCTCCCTCCCTCCTCCCTCTCTCCCCTCCCCCCCAAGAATGTC